>NW_026624679.1:21662-26559 GCF_030028575.1 Malurus melanocephalus | reverse complement strand
CTAAAATATAATCAAGTCCTGCTCCCCTGTGGCACAGACCAGACCTGCTTTAGATCCCAGGAGCCGCTTCATCCTAATCATCTTTTGCCATCCCTGTTTGCAGATCTCTTCCCACCCTTTTCTCATGGCTTCTTCTGGTGTGGATCCCCCTTTGATCTGTGCTTTCCATGCCATCCCCTCATCCTGGCATGACCTGGCACTCCCTCCCAGCTCATCCAAGGGGTCAGTTCCTGAGCTGTGCTGGGGACAGCAGCGCTCGAGTTCCCTTCAGTGCCAAACTCCCTCTTCCCTCCCTTCAAAGCAGGCATCACGCCTCTC
The DNA here is from genome assembly GCF_030028575.1 of Malurus melanocephalus. Classification (NCBI taxonomy): domain Eukaryota; kingdom Metazoa; phylum Chordata; class Aves; order Passeriformes; family Maluridae; genus Malurus; species Malurus melanocephalus. Next base: position 26,241 of record NW_026624679.1, on the reverse strand, counting down.
CCGGGGCTGCTCCCGCTGGGAAACAGGACTGTGCACAGACAGCAGGCCTTTGACCGCCCCTCTGATGCTTTTGATTGCACTTTAAAGAGAGCCAACATGAAAGCCACGGAGGAAAGACGACAGGAAATATAACTTGAATCTTTCATAACATCAGTACATAAAAATGTCCCRACACTGCCAAGGAGCAGCCTGCTAGTCAATCTTCGGGACACTAACTGTGGGTATTTTGGAGGCATGCTTTCCAAGTTCAAAGGTCTCTTTCTTTTTCATGCATTCCTCCCCTCTGCCCCTCCTTCCAGCCACCCAATTTCTCAGTGATTCAGGCTTGCGGGAGACCCAGGGCTCATTTTGGGAAATACCTCACTCTTTACCAATTTTTCAGCAGGAGATGTTTTGACCAAAACAAAGAGCAAAATGTGGGTCCTCCTGCTTCCCGAGTTGTAGTTGAGCAAATCCAGAACTCTTCTAGACCTTCTGCAAGTTCAGCTAAATTCAGCTAAGCCTAAACTAGATTATCAACTAGAGGAGTCAGGCTCAGTATTGTACAATTTTCATTGCCTGCGGAGATGGAAGATGATCTATGACACACCCAGGGCTTGTTTTAAGCAAATCCATCCCCGTTAATTGCTGATATCAGATATCTGCAATGAATTGTGAATGACATGCTCTGGATGAATGATGTTCAATCCAAACAAGACTATTAACATGCCATTCCCAAAGGATTAACACTCCAGCACCGAATCACTCATATATTGCTCAATATATTGCTTTCAGAGTGCTGCATTAACTGGGAAGGGTGTGCATTAATGAAACTCCCTCGGAATAGATTTCCTTTTAAATTGCAGTGCATGTTTTATCTGAGTGGATTGCTAAGATATTGGAAAGTGGACTGGAARGTGGCTAGATATTGAGGATTAATTTCCTTGGTATTATAAGAAAAATATTTCTTTCTTCTTACTGGTAAGTTGTCACCAGACAAGTTCTTTGCAGAATTCCAGTTTGCAGGGTATAGACGTAGAAGGAGATTTTGGAGAGAACAAGGGTGAAAGAGTCTCAGAAGGGTGAAAGGGAGAATGTCTCAGAGCTGAGAACACAATAAAAGTCAGAAATATTTCTGGTGGTTGTTTCTGCACGAAAGAGGGAACAAACTGGTCATTTTCAGCCTGTATTTCCAAGAAAACTGAAAGTTTACATGTGTTGGCTTGCTATTTGCCTAAAATTCTTAGCCTTAATGGTCATTTTTACTCAAACTTGGCAGAAGGACAAACAACTCAAAAACATTTAAATTAATAAATATTATATAAAGATAGATAGATAGATAGATAGATAGATAGATAGATAGATAGATAGATAGATAGATAGATAGATAGATAGATAGATAGATAGATAGATAGANAGATAGATAGATAGATAGATAGATAGATAGATAGATAGATAGATAGATAGATAGATAGATAGATAGATAGATAGATAGATAGATAGATAGAAGAAAAACTCTGCTAAAATACCTCAGTGGAGCACTGCTTCACTCATTCCATGAGAGGCAGGATATGATCTGCTCAATGCCCAGGGAAGATTTGGGTGGCTGTGGGGATCAGGAACCACCTGCTTTTACATTCTGGGCTCTGTACATCCAACATTAACTATGACCTAGTCTGAAAATCTCTTAGACTTTGTACTTTCACTTTTGCAGAGCTCTTCTTCTCCCCAGGCACCTGAGATGAGGAACACTGCAGGAAATAGTGACTTGTTTGCAAAACATCCCAAGTCATGGTTGTGGTTTGCCAGGAACTCTTTTCTTCCACCCACCATCTATTCCTGCCAATTTTTTGTTGCTCCCCATGACAGTTACATTTGCAATTTGAATAATGACTTCATTCCAGCACTTGGAGTGTGTTTTATAGTGCTAGTTCCAGAAAAGAAAGGCAGGTAATTAGACAAATAGAGTGAAGCAGCTCAGAAGACTTTAAAGTTGTTAATGCAGTAATAAAGTAGCACAAAAAATATGACAGAATGAGGGGCCTCTAAAAATATATCCTTAAATTGAAGGTTTCTCCTTTTTTCCCTGCATTTTTCCTGGAACAAGGCGGCCAGGTCTTTGCTAAATGCACAGATGTGCATGTTAGATGAAATTATGGGGCAGGTTTTAAAAGTGAAAGTTGGKGTTCACCTGCAGGTTCCTGGTCATAAAGCACAGCGAGGCCAGTTCAAAGGCCTGGCTTTAATTGTGGCTCACAAACATCACTCCCCGTGTCAAGCTGATAATTGGGGTAGTTATTTTCCAGGATGCACATCAGCAGCTGGGGGCTATAACCCACRGAAGCCCTCTCTGAATTGCTCATTATTTTTCAGTAATTGACTAATTTTATCCCTCACACCTGTCCTCTATAAAACCTGGTGGTAGCCCAATGTCCTAAAAGAGTTGAGATAGATCTTCTCTGTCAATCCTAAAACTCTCTCCTTCAGGTTTTTATGAAAAAAATGTTTCTGGAAGCTGAACTTAATCTTTTGTCAAGACACAAGTTTGCATGAGCCAACGATCACCCTTTTATGACTTAAGCGTATTAAGACTTGCACATGGATTTGAATGAGCCAGGAATTCTGAGTTTGACATGACCAGAATGTTTTTATAGCAATTGTCAGTTAAGTGGCACAAATTGAAATGCAGAGAAGCTTTTGGAAGGGATCAGTATTGCTCACGATGATGCCTTGATGCCCATTAAAGACACAGCTCTACGCTTTCCTTTTCACAGGAGAGGATTTCCAGGGGTGGAAATGGGAAGAGAGMAGATTGATCTGCTTTGCTTCAAACTGGGAATAGGAGATCAAAACCTCAGTCTCTGCTCTTGTCTAACTTTTCTAGGTGTTCTTTAAAAAGCAACTGCTCTTCCGAAATGGTTACATAACGTTGCTGATTTTGATGTACCTGCCCTTGCTTTGAAGTGCTAAAGGAGATTTCAGATTTCTTCTGCAAGTGTTTCCGTGCGTCGGTAGAACAGCAGAAGCATCCAGGTTTTCACAGAATTGCCTGAAGTTATGTGGGATGAATGCGGACCTTGGGATTTCAGGAAGAAACACCCACAACTGACAGACTTTGAGATCTGAAATCTCAAAAAAATACCCAAGTGACTGAGGCTGGGAAACACCTCTGAAGGTCACCCTGTCCGATTCTCCTGCTCAGAGCCAGGGACAGCAAGTTGCCCTGTTGGGTATCTCAACAACCTTTCTGACCAACATGTTCCAGCATTTGATCAAGATCAGAGTAGGGAAATACTCTGTTAAAGTGGAATTTTCTGACTTTCAGTTTGTGTGTTTTATAGAATCACAGAATATCCTGAGTGGGAAGGGACCCACAAGGATCATCCAGTCCAACCCCTGTCCCTGCACAGACCCCCAACAATCCCACCCTGTCCATCCCTGGCAGCGCTGTCCAAACGCTCCTGGAGCTCTGGCAGCCTCGGGGCYGGGACCATTCCCTGGGGAGCCTGGGCAGTGCCAGCACCCTCTGGGGAAGAACCTTTCCCTGATCTCCAGCCTGAGCCTGCCCTGGCACAGCTCCAGCCCTTCCCTGGGTGCTGTCCCTGTCCCAGAGATCAGAGCTGCAGTCCCACTGAGCTCTGCCCTCACTCTCCTCTGCTCCATCTGAACAATCCCAGTGCCCTCAGCTGTTCCTCATTTGACCTCTCCAGACCCTCTTCATTAATTAAAAACCCTCCCACAAGCCAAACAAGCTGGGTAAAACCAGAAATCACAAGACCTGAAATATTCAGAAGACAGTGAAAACTGAAGAGGACTATAAAGGTCATAATTATTTTATACAGGCTGGAAAACATCTCTACCTGGCTTACAAAAAAAATGATTGGATAACAGAACTGCAGAAAATCACAGGTTTARTAAAGTACTTCCAGTTCACTCTCACATTTTATTCCATTGGATTCCAACTGTATCCATTCCTACTGCATTTCATCAGGGGCAGTACTGAAAAAGTAAAAAAAAACCAAAAAGTTTTCAGAAATGTTTCCATGTGGTTATCTCAGAATACTAAATAAAAGATTTAAATTGCCATCTGGAAGTCTGTTGTTACACCTCATCAGCTGGAGCTCTGTCAGCAAAATAATAAGCAGAGAAACTTTTTGCAAATGTGTTATGGTTATTATTACTCATATGATTTAAAAAAAAAAAATGCTACGATTACTGCTGACCAAAGTTCAGCCTCCTGGAGGGAATAAAAGAGGTGGATAAGGATCTCCAGGCTGGCCGTTTGCTGATGGAAGAAGTGGTTCCCCAAATATACCCTGAGTTCCCACAGAGCTGTTTGAGATTCCACRATTCTGTGGGGAGGGAGTCTCCAGGGCTGAGTCTCTGCTCAGGAGCTCTTCCACTTGGGGGTTTTCCACACCCTTTCTTCAAACTCAGAATGCCTGATTTGCTTCAAATTGCCTTTCCCATCCTCTCCTAACTGAAAACYCCCAAACCCCCGGGGCTCCCTGTGGAATGTTTTCTCTCTTCCTGTTTCACTGGGTCAAGTCCTTTCCTTACCTTCCTCATGCCTTTGGAAGTGAAGCTGTTTAACACCCTG
>NW_026624679.1:11028-21437 GCF_030028575.1 Malurus melanocephalus | reverse complement strand
TTTGTTTTTGGAGCTCTATGAGGGTTATCAATGTAAAAACGCCAGTGCTGGGAGTTGGAGATGAGGCTTTAAGTCCTTTTCTCTGAAGTGTTCCATTGAATTCCAGAAGGGCTGTAGCCTTCAGTCTCAGCTTTACAAGACCAGCGATTTTCATAAACTATCAGAGTGCTTTTAGAACTCGAGTATTTTGTTTTCTAGGGCTCCAGGAAGGGGGAAGAGCGTTGGGAGGGTGGGGAAGCAGGCAGGTGATGTTTTACATTTCAGCCTTCTTTCAGTGGGATTCTGCTCTTTTACTTTCCCACTTCTTTTTATTTTTTTTTTAATGCCCATTTGTCGAATTTTCTCTGGTGGATTTACCTTCCTGTGATGCAGCCTCTGCCTGAGTGGACACATTGTTGTCCTCATCTTCCCAAGGAAAATCTTCTGATTGAATCCCCAGGTCTTTTGAAAGCTGAGAAACAGAATTCAGCAGCTGAGCAGGTGAAGTTTGCACATCACTGTTTGAGATTAGAGATGGGGCCAGGTCCTCCAGATGGGCTTTGCAGTCACACAGAAACACAGACAGAATAATTCCCTGATTTTTCTGATGCTAAATCGAGTTTTGCCAGCAAACCAAGATCAGTTTGTACAAAGGGAAACAAAGAGGAAACAGAACTCTGCTCCAGGAGGGCAGCGATGGCACCCGAGGTAGGGCAGGGACAGAGCCCAGGGAGCTCCCCCTGCACAGGAGGCAGAACTGTGCCCTGGGCAGTGCCCAGCCCTGCACAGATTGTCCAGAGAGGGGCTGCAGTCTCCTCCCTGGGATATTCCAGAGCCCCATGGACACCCTGCTGTGCCCTGTGCTCTGGGATGGCCCTGCTGGGGCAGGGAGGTGGCACCAGCTCAGCCCCTGTGGACTCTTCCAACCTGGCCCGTCCTGGCATTCTGGGATTCCTGAATCTGGGAATAGCACTTACACACCTTGCTGTCAAACCCAGAGCCACGAGATAAATTCCCAGGAAGGACATGAGGAGCTGGAGATGTCTGAGACGAGAATGGTTTGGTGTGAAAACCACACTTTGAGGGATCATAGAATGGATCGGTTTTCAGAGCAAAGTGCTGTGGTTTTCAATTGTGAAAGTTGATTTCTTCTTTGGAAGAAAGCAGYATGATCCAGGGGAAGGGACAGGAATGGGCAACCTGCATAAGTTCCAAATTAAAGCCCAAAATGACTTTTCTTATCTGTGGAGACACAGCTGGCAAAGATGTATTAATTTGGTATTCATGCCTCATCCAAATACAAGGAGCCTTTCAGACAAAAGTAATTGGAAATCCTTTGAATATWGTGTGTGGGTTTGTGGTATGCTTTAGATTAATTTATTTTAGAACTTTATATAAAAAGTGCTTAGTAAAGGTATATTAAGGTATATGTTCCTGACATTTCAAGCAGGTGTTGTTCTGATGCAGAAACTCAAGATTTCCTTTTTGAGCCAGACACATCCCTAACAATTAACAACACCAGTAACAGAGTGAAACATTTAAGTGATTGCATCAAATGGGTAAGTCAGCTCCATAGTGGCACAGAAATAAGTTTTGAGACAATTGACCTGTCCTTCCCACCTTCCTCAGTGTCCTGGAGGGGACAAAGTCCTTGTTTCTGTTTGTGATGGAGATCTCTGGGGACAAAACACATACTTTGTCCTTTGTAACAGCACCAGGGATAGTATTTCTGTCATTAACTCTTCCCCCCCTTCCCCAAAATGTGCAAAGCACCGCTGACAGGTGTTTAAAAATTCATCTTCATATTTTTGGTGTGGTTTTTTTTTTTTTTCCTTTTTATTCTGACATGTTGATTAGTCCCAATTCTGCTTGAAGTGAATTCATGCTGGGAACTGGAGAAATTTCATATCTACTAAAAGCCATTTCACCCYCATCTTAACCTTTTTAGGAGCAGGGATCAAGTGGGGTACAGGCACAATTATTTGCAGAAACCATGAGGAAAAGAGTAAAGCAAGAATGACAGTTGTTTACACTGGAAAAGACAGGTCATAAAAAAGGGTTTTTGCAAAGAGGAAGACACAGTTTTCTGAGCCTGTGATGCTTAGCAGAAAAAGTTATGGAAATAAACTGCCTTGAAATACTCAAATCAGGCACCAGGCAGACTTTGAGACTTTCAGAAATTCCGTATGATCACATCAACAGATGCTTCCCAAAGTCTTTTGCTTTCTCTAGTCAGACTTTTTACCATTTTTAGAGCCCTCCTAAAGATAGATGACAGCTATAATCCGTGCTTTCTTTAAAGAAATCCCATTAAACTCCAGGCTCCCCAATTGCATCCTCAAGCAGTTTAAGCCACTCCTGCCCCTGTACTGATCCTAGCAAAGACGATTCCACAGAGATAATTTTAATTCTGTWGGTATTTTAGCCTATTAGGAGACACCAGAGTTTGCAGCTGATACRTTGTCCTTTTTTATTTCTCTGAGGAAACCTCTGGTATTTAACGCTATCAGGTTGCAGTGGTGCACCATTATTAATTCCCGAGCCTGGCTGTTTTGTCCCCTTTCCAGAACCCCCTCTCCACATTGCAATTCCCCATTCCCAAAAGCTGAGCGTGGAGCTGCAGAGAGGAAAACRCAGATGAGAAGTTTCCTGATGCAGCCTGGCTAAGACACGATCACAACCAGGTTAAATGTATTCCTTCTCCACACATTACTCTAGAGGTCACACAACATCTAATTTATTTCCTTGCCTTGCACATTTCACACTCYCCTGGATGTAATTCCTTCCAATTTTCCCTGCTGTTGGTAATTGGTGTGCCACACGGCCCTCTCCTCCAACAGACYCCCCCTGATTATTCCCTGTGTCCATTAACAGCCAGGGATCAAACTTTCCCCCAGGCCTGCTTCCCATTTCTCTCTCTCGCTCTCATTCCTTTGGTAAGGACACCAAGCCCTCATGTATTTTTTAGGAAGGTTGATATTTCCTTAAGAAGGAAAAAGCTCTACCCCACAGAACTCCCAGACCTCACATTTTGTCTCAAATTTCACCTCCCCCTGTGATGACTTTCAGAAAACTCTCCTTTAGTGCAGGCAGGGATTTCACCCCATCCTGCTTTACCTTTARATTCCAGTGACRCAGAAGYTGAGATTATTTTGTAAACTGTCACRGGGAAAATGGAATATCAAAGAAGATAAATGCTCTGTTTTGTTTTCAGCTTGCAAAGCTCTTCTTGTTGCCACTTTGATTGCTTTCCTGGAAAGGTTCTCGGGGTCTGCATCTGGTGGTGGCWACAATTTTGTAATCGTGGGAGTCTGAGTTCCAGCAAGCAGATACTGTTTACATCTGGTTTTAAACAGCAGAGGAACTGATCTGTACTTTCTTGAAATGATCCATACAAATCCTGGTGCTATAGACCCTCTCGCTATTCCCCAGCTTCCAGTGGTTCAGTGTTCCATGAGAACAGGATTCAGTGCTTTATTTCTCTCTCAGTTATTCCCAGGTTTTCATCCTGTCTCAGCAGGAACCAGGATCTTTTTGCACCCAAAATCTCTTTGTCGTTTTTCCTTCCCAGTGTTCCCCAAGTGTAGAGAATCTGGTTTTTTTTTTTCTCTTGGCAGTTGACTGAAATTGGTTTTCCTCGGCTTTCACATTTATCTGGAATTTATTTGAAGAAACACCTGCAAGCCCAGAGCACGGGAGGTTTTGAGAAGGAGAAGGAAATTCATGGGATGTCCATTCCACCTCCCTTCTTCCCTAACCAACTCTCCCCTCCCCATCCCCACTGCTTCTGCCATTCCAACCCCATCTGAACTCCCTTCTGTGGGGTTTGGAAATCCTGAGTTGGGGGCTTCAGGAAGACAAAAGACATGTGGGCTGTCTGTCACATCAGGCCTGCTGAAATGATTCCTCTGTGAGGCTGAACTTCTCTTTGAAATGTTCTGACATTGGTAAAAGGTGTTTTTGCCAGAGGATAATGGAAATTCAGTARTACAAGGACTCATAATCTACCTTTGAGGAGGTTTCACAGAGTTGGGAAGCCTCCCAAACAAGTGATCAATTCGGAATTAACTGTAGACTTTTTTAGAAGTCAAATCCACTTTGATTCCACATAGTTTTGCTGCCGGAATGTTCCTTTCTGTGACACAATTTTCCTCAAAGGAGCGAAAATTACTGCTTTCATTTTATATAGAGGCATTCCAAAAAACCTTTCCATTTCAATAGGACCTGTTGGCTTTTGGGTTTTTTTATGCCACTTCCCCTTCCCCTTCCCCTTCCCCTTCCTCTCCATCTTCCCCTTTCCTCGTCATCTTCGTCTTCATCTTACTCTTCCTCTTCTTCTTCCTCTTCCCCTTCCCCTTCCTCTTCTCTCTCTTCTCCCTTTCTCCAATTCCTTTAATTACATTTCCAAATCAGATTTCATGCCTTTTTCTATGATCTACCCCAAATTCATTTTTTTTTTAGGACTCAGATCCACCCCATTTACCCCTGGCTGTGTATTTTCATTAAATACTTTACCCCAGAACCTATTAAGTCCCGGATATCATGAGAATGAAAAACCTGACAAATAATTCAATCCAAATATAGAAATGGAAGATGGAGAATCCCTGTTTGAGRGGATGCACATGGAAAAGGTGAGGGGAAATAGGTACAAGTTACTGCTGGGGAGATTCTGGGGAGATTCAGGGACACCTCCCACTATCCCAGGGTGCTCCAAGCCCTGTCCAACCTGGCCTTGGACACTCCCAGGGATCCAATCTTCATTTCAGGAATTTATTCAATTCCCTCTGTTCACTGCTGCCTCTTTAGCAGCTCTGAAGGAGCAGATTCCTCGCTCTTACCGCAACAATTGCCTTTAAACAGCCCATGTCCATAAAGCCTTGGAGATCACTTAGGCTCCCTCTCTTCAGCAGAGCCAATTGCTGCTCTCTCAGGATGCTGCAGTCCATGGAAATCTGGGCTGAAATACTGCAGCAGTTCCTGAGCACCAGCATCTCCCAGTGCCTGGCAGGGAGAACAAATCATAACTCAAATTAACCTCGCTGGGTAATGAAATTTTGTTGCGTGTCATTATGTTACATTATATAGCAACTATAAATCAATCCCAGCAAGCCGTTYGCCTCAGTGAGGGGCTTTTGTGTGAAGCTGGAATCCTCCCGAAGATTAATCTTTAAAATAAACGTGAATTCCAACGTGGAAAACACAAGATTTAGTAAAAAGACATGATTTTTGACCCTCAAAACACTTCACTGCGTTTGAGAACAAATAGAGGTGACTCTTGCACATTGTATTTCATGTCATTTAATTCTAACAAGGAAGCTGGTTTTCCTGACAGCATTCCAGAGGGAAATGTGCCCCAAATCCAGCTGTCACACTTCCTGCCCTCCTCCTGCACCATATCCCACCCTCCTTTCCATCCCGAGTGCTGATCTGGATTTCCAGAGCCTCCAGCCATTTGTTTGCAGTTTAGCAAGAACATTTCCAGGTTTCCGCCGCAGAAATATCCATCTACAGACAATTTTGGTGTTTGAAGTGCTCTGCTGCATCGGAAGGTGTTGCCTTAAAAGGTTTTTAATTGATTGCTTGGAATGTTTCAAAATTAATTGGGCGTGTTGCTTCGTGGGCATTTTGCTTTTCCAAGTATTGTGTTGTACACTTATTTCAGTGTCCAAGCAGAGCTTTCAGTAGGATTGGTTTTATGTTTCCACGCCAATCTTTTTCAAAATGCTGTGGAGTAGAAAAAAAAAAAAAAAAAAATTAAATTTTTTAGCTTAATTTTTGTGATTTTCTTCATTCATGCTGAGATTCTTCACACGATTTTAGAGAGCACAATTATGGAAAAGTGAATCTGGCCTGATTCACCATCATTTTCCCTGGGTTTATGTGGAGTAAGTGTTGCTTTTAATGCCATTACAAAAGCATAAAACTAAAATAAGGCGGCAGTAATTCAACTCCAGCACACATCCCAGGTAGTAAAAACGTCTGTGGGGGAAGAGCTTCAAATATATTTAGATAAATAGAAGCTTCAACCTCCCGACACACAGAGGGTTGTGACCATCCCTGATCCGTGGCAGATTTCCCACTCCTGTCCCCAGGAGCTGAGGGCAGGCTCTGCCTCACAGACCCTACAAAATCTTCAGCATTTGGGGTTGGCTGCTTTATCTTCCCTGGTGCTGTGGCAGAAATCAGATTTTCAAAACCAGAGCACAGAAAAAGCTCAGTCCTGGGGTTGCTCAGCGATTCCCAGCAGCCAAACTCATCCCTGGTGCAGCTCCATCTGTTCCCCATGAAATTATGTGCACTGAATTTTGCCCAAAGTGGTTAAAAGCTCGAGGAGCCGCTAATTTTTGGGAATTTTGGAGGCGCTACCAATGCAGGGAGGAGAGGGGTTCGTTGTGTAATTTGGGAGGCAATGGGTAAGAAAAGGATTTAATTAAGGGTAATGGGAAAGCATTAAGGCAAAGGGAGTTTGCCAGGAGGTTGATTTAAAAACATATACAAATTCTCAGTGCTCTGATCAATTTAACAGTTCAGTAGGCACCAGAATAATGTTGGAGTCCCACTGTTTGGAGCAATTAAATGCTTGTGTTTAAAATAGCAAAACCACATCCACCACAAATAGAGTGTGACACGGGTCCCTTCCATCTCCAGGTGCCTCTGTTTTGAGTTTTTTCCCAGCAGGATGGCAAGGCCTAGAAAAAAAATGATAATGTTGCCTATTCCTTGGATTATTAATTTGCGATCTTGGAGTCTCCATTCTTTGTTTTAAGGTTTRGTTCCACCTATTCTGACAAAATGCAGTTAMATGRGAGTGACAGGACAAGGGGGAACAGCCTTAGGATGGAGGAGAAGAGCGTTTGATGGGATTTTGGGAAGGAATTGTTCCTTGTGAGGGGCTGGAATTAAATGATCTTTGGGGACCATTCCAGCCCAAATCAGTCTGGGATTCTGTAAGGGCAGAATGTAATTTCAACTTCCTTAAATGTAAATCCTTCCTTAAATGTAAATCCTTCCTTAAATGTAAATCCTTTTCCCCTCTTCATTGTTTGCTCTTCTTCTCTTCAAGCAAACCACAATTAAATAAATTGCTGAAAAACTGAGGAAAGCAGTAAGATTTTCCAAAGTGCCCTGTAAATTGGAAGAATAATCATCAATGTCAAAAAATGGCGAGTTCCTGTAGTGCATCATTGGCTCCAAACCCCTTTAAAAGGTTTGTACATTAKTTTATAGCTGCTTATTTACACCCCATTCCAGGAGTGTTTAATGCCATTGATTTCCCCATCTGGACACATCATTAAAGGACAAGGCAGACTCGTGCTCTCGACAGGAATTATTGAGTGCTCTGTTCCAAAGGGAGAAGATGGGGAAGGCTGGCAGGAGACAGACCCAGGGGGCTGAGGAARTGTCCCTGCGATTCCTCAGCTGTCACCTGGCAGCCTTTTGGGGACAAAACTGATGGAAACACCTTTAGCTGTGCCCTGATGGCAGCACCCAGGTGTTCCTGTGCACAGCTCCAGCTTGGAAACGCTGCCAAAGCATTTCTCTTGCCATTTTGCCATTTGTTTGGTTTTCAGTACCTCTTTTGTTCATTCATCCATCTTCACAGATATTTTCCTCAGGTGGATGGATCAAGGTGCTTCGCTGACCAAACCGTCCCAGCACACCCCAGTCAAGCAAAATCATTCCAGTAAAAACAATTAATTTCAATGCTGATAGAAAAACACTTAACATTTGGATGGTTTAGGATACATTTTCCCCCTGATTATTTTTCACCACAGAAATGATTCTGGAGGTGATCACTGACTGCTGTCTGACAGTGTGATTTTGTGCAGGCTGGTGACCCAGACACTGGCCATGCCAAAAGCAAATCCAAAAACATGAATTTGAACTGGAATCAGATTAAATCGAAACAGACCATCTTCAAACAAGAAAAAATGCAATTCTGATTTGAATATGCTGATGTGAGGAGGGCATTTSTTGCAGAGGAGGTTATGGATTGATGAGGACATCAGCGGGATGAGAAATAAGAGGAGCTCGAATGAAGAGCCCTGCAAAGGCTGCTGTGAGTGCTGTGACCTTTTGAGCAGGACTCTGGGAGATGAGAAGAGACAGATGCGAGCCACGAGACCTCCTTATCTCAGATCTCTTTATCTCTGAGGCTCAGGCATGGGTCAGGTCACGRGAAAGAGACAGGAGATATTACCCCGTGTGTGACGGCTCCTCATGGCAGTGCCGAGCCCCGAGAGTAATGGCAGGCATTTCCCACTGCTCTGATCCTGTCCTGCTCCTTCCAAACCCCTGGAACTGCTGGATTTAATCCCTCCCAGCCCTTCCTCAGCCTCCTTCCATCATTTCCTCCTGGCACACATTTTGTCCAGAGACCCTTCTACTCGAGCAGCTCACCCTTCAGAGCATGTTTAACAACACACCCATATCATATCAATCAAAAGACCTTTCAAACAAATGAAACACAAGTCTCAAGTAAAACCCTTCAGCTGCAAGTAAAATAACAATAATAATAATATTTTTAGAAGGTCCTTTCAAGTTGCAGGTTTTTCTACAGCATGAACAGTATTTGCTTTCCTGTTCCCATCCATCTCTCTTTCATTTGTGCRTCCCTGCCTGATGTCACATCCCCTCTCTTCCTAAGGATTGTCCTCACAACTTCAGATTTATGGAAGAAATTTGAATCTCTTCTTCCAAGGGTAGACTTTGACAGCCCAGCTCTGAAATGCTGGATGATCACCCACCATTACCCCATTTCCTAAAGCGAGGATTTCAGGTTTTTAGGGAGGTGATGTGTGAGAGCAACTACAGTATTTTCCAGCCTGGACACTTTTCATGGGATCCCAAAGCGGGTTTGGGTTGGGAGGGACCCTAAAGCCCATCCAGTGGCATCCCCTGCCTGTCCCTCCTTTCCCCTGCCCCTCATCTCTCCTCATGACCCAATCAATCCATGCCCTTCCAGGCTGTCCTTGGCCCAGGTCGAGCAATACTGAAAATCYTGCATCCAATAAAGCTCAAAAATCCCATCATTCCACACGGACATTTCAGAGGATCTGCCCTGCCCTGGCAGGTCAGCTCATTTTATGAGTCACCTGCCACAATTTTATTTTATCCCAGTGAAGCCAGAAGGAACAGAAATGGCAGGAACCTGCTTCAAATGTCAACCTCATTAGGCTTTTAAGCAAATTRCCTCAAATGGAAGTTACATATTTTTAGCAGAGAGCACAATGATTTTGTTTGTTGCAAGCAGTCCGCTGGTACCCGCTCACAACTGTGAAATAAAGATGAGTCGATAAATGAAGATAATTTTTATTTTCTGCTGTGCTAACAGWGCTGCTGCTCTCCGTTCTGCTTTATGGCTGGTTTGGGTGTGATCTGAGAGGRAAAAGAGAGAGCCCAGTCACCTCCTCACACCCTTTAGCCTGTGTTTGAACTGCAGAGCCAGCACCACAGCCKTAATTTCACCTACACAGAGGCGACAATTACGGGATTTTTCATCCCACTGCTTGTTCTGCCTCCTGATTGTCTCATTGCAATAATGCACTATTGATAGGCCACTTTCTGAGCTGCTCTCTAATATTTTACTCCACCAAATGTGATCTGCTGTTATTGCCTGATCCTTCTGGCAGCSCTGTGCCGATCCATCCCTGTGCCAGCGAGATTGTGCCTGGAGGAACAGCCCCCAAAAGGGTTCATTTCCTCATTTCCTCACCCACCCAGCCCATAAAACACCTCCCAGTGTCAGCTAAAACAGAGTCAGAGGTCCAGCCCAGTTGCAAATATTGGCTCCAGGTTGAGCCTCTGCGGGATCCATGAATCCACGAGTGAAAGAGGGAGCAAATCACCATAAATTCCAGCAGGAATATGAGAGGCTGCTAAAAGAGAGGCTTTTGTGGATGGAAATTGAAGCTCCTGGAGCTCAGTCRTGCTGTCAGATGTTTAACTTCCTAGCGTGAGAGGAAGTTATTTAGCCAGGAGGGAATTAACAAAGAAATGCTTTCATAATTGCAGTTTTTAAATTGTTTCTCTTATCATCAAATTATAATCATGCATGGAAGTGACAGAGGGAGAGAAGTTCAGACCATGAGGAAGCATGAGCAGGATGATTAGCATGTTCTCCCTAAGGGATGGATCCAGACACAGAAACTCAGTGGAGTTTAAAGATCAGGCACARAATTGCTGGGCATGAAGAGGAAAAAAAAAAAAAAGATTTGCAGTGTGAAGCTTGTTTAAACCAAATCCATCAGGCACATTTACATTGGCATAAATAGTTTCACATTTTCTAAGTGATCAGAGTTCTGTGGGTGCTTCCTTTCTCAGCAGCTGATAAGAAAACTTTAGAGACAAACATTATATCAACTTGAGGATAATGTTTTGTCAAATGTTGAAAGCATTTGAAATCAATGATCAGCTCAAGCAGTGGTTAA
>NW_026624679.1:0-10671 GCF_030028575.1 Malurus melanocephalus | reverse complement strand
GGCTGCCACAATCCTTGGGAGCTGCTCCCTCGGTGAGCCCTGGCAGCTTGTCCAGCCACCACATGCCATGTGCTCACTTTCACCCCAGGGAAAAAGATTTTCATGTTGAACTTTAAATCCCACAATGTCYTGAGCTGGAAGGGACCCGCAAGGATCAAATCCAGTTTCAGTGTCAGGGGCTGTGTGTTCCCTGTTAGAGATACTCCTTTTCTTTCCCTTTTGCCACACTAATGAATTCTTGTTTCCTCTTTTGCCTTTATAGATGCCAAATTTGTACCTGTTGGCCCCAAACTCTGTGAGGTTTTGGTTTAAATCATCACTTTAACTGAGTCAGAGAGATTTTTGTGTTTGAAAAAGAGCAGGTTGCAGAGTTTCTGCTTGTCCCCAAGGCACAGGCACAGAACAGAAGTGCCACTCTCTTTGCCACATAGCACTTCCACAGAAACGTTCCACAAACTGGCACTTTCCCCACTGAATCCCAAAGGGAAACTCTTCTCCTTCTGCAAAAGCATTYCTAACACCCAGCTTCCCCATTTCCTTTCCCCAGGGCTGCTGCTGAAGAGGAACATCAGGCCTGTGCTCATTTGTCCACTGTCTGCAAAGGAAGATTCTGGATATGTGCTAGAATTCCACTTAAATTTAGCTAAGCAGGAGATTTTTTTTTTTTGTCACTTTACACTGGAAAAGCACTTTAGAAATGTGCAGGCAAATAAAAAACAAACCTGTTCCAATCTGTTTACAAAACCTCATTGCTGTCACTGCAACGCAAACACTTTTGTGTTTTTTCTGTACTTTGGTGTGAGACATTCCCTGTCACCGGCGCTGTTCGCAATTACCGGGAAGCGAGGCGGAAAACAACAGCTCCAGAACGGATTAAAGTAAATGAAGTTTGAGCTCTTGTTTGAAAGGTTGTTGTTATTTGAATAAATATTTAATCCTCTCAGCTTYGTGGGTCCCTAATTGATCTTTAACTGTTATAATTCCTGGACGTTTCTCATCAGCTCCTAATTGTTGGTGTGAGGGGGAATTGAGAGGATAAGGACAGTGGTGGTGGGAGATTTTTACAACGTTGCAACACAATTAATAAAATATTTACAAAGGCTCTTTGCTGGAGAGGAAGGGCTTCAAGGTCCTATCAGCTCCTGGAATATGCTTCTCACAGTTGCAGGGTCATATCCCAATAAAMCACCAGTAATAATTCAGAGTTTAAATCCAGGTTGGGTGAAACTATCAGTAAATTAGATTGGTAAAAGCTTTCCATGTTGAAGGAGGGAAAGCWCTTCAGAGCACTGAAATAAAGCTTTTTGGCTGTTTTTTTGGGAAATCTCTTCCAGGATTCATGGAGCAGGTAAGGAAAAAAACCTTATGATCCATGTATATTGTTTTAATCAATAATACAGTTCCACACCCTGCCATGGGCAGGAACTTCTTCCCTTAGACCAAGTATGGTGGCAGTAATAATAACAAAAAATAATAATAAATAATAAAAATACATAATAAATAATCATTAAAATAATAAAAAAGAAATGATCAATAATAAGAAATAATAGATAATACTAAAATAATTTTAGCAGAAGCAATTAAAACATTTGTAGCAGCAAATGTGCTACAAAACCCACAAAATTGTTAAAGAAAAGGTTTCTCAAAGAAGGAGCAGAGCTTCCCTTTGGGATTCTGTGTGATAAGTGACACTTTGTGGAAGGAATCTGTGTAAGTACCATGTGCTAAGGAGAGTGACACCTCTGCTTTCTGCTCATGCCTTGGTGGCAAAAAAAAAAAAACCAACCCCAAACAAAATACACCCAATAATAATAACAATAATAACAATACTACTACTACTACTACTACTACTTATTATTATTATTATTATTATTATTATTACTATTACTATTACTATTACTATTACTATTACTATTACTATTACTATTACTATTACTATTATTATATAAGTGATTGTACTGTTTTTAAATTACAAATGCTGCTCTTAGGTTGATATGATATTAATTTTTTTGATGTGATTATTATTTAAACTGGACAGACTTAAGAACTAATGGTAACTTCCACCATACTGAAAAGGCAGCAGCCTTTGGTTATGTTTATTATTCAGTTTTGAGTTCCTTAGCATGATGACCAGGAAGCAGCAAACAAATTTAGKCACCTCCAGCAGAAGGGAATTTTGCATTGTGCATAAGAAAATGGTAATTTTGCTCTCTGTTTTGATTTTATTTGCAGCAAAGATAGATTTCTGGATTAATATTATATGTAATGGGATTAGAGCATGATGYTGGATTTGTTTTAATCAGTGGTGCAAATCGARGTGAGGGTTGGCAGCARATGATCTTTGAAGTCCCRAATCATTCTGTGATTCCTTGTCTCCAGTTCATGTGTTACACTTATAAAACCCTCTTCCAATGAGCAGATTTATTATTACATTTTGTTGTTCTGCTTAATAGATAACATGATTTCTATAATTTTGTGGGTTTTTTGCAACTTTCCTTAAGGAGTAACAGAGCTCTTACCACATTTGCTGCTGCACGATGGCTTTTGCTGGAGGAAGACTCCTGCCACCACTTTGGTGACAGCTAACTATTGAAATCTGTTGGAGGATTTCAGCCATAATTAATACTCTGCTAATACATTCCAGCCTTCATGCTCCGGTGGGCACAGACATTGCCTCGGAAATCAGAAGTGATTGAAGTGCCCTGGAAAGCATATGCTCATTCTGATTTTTATCCTGRTGCCACAGAAATTTCAAATGCGCTCCCTGTGAGCAGGAAATGAAATATTGTTTTCTGAACACAGGTCAGGCAATTGGCCRTGGTGTTCCCAGGTCACGAGCGAGCAATTTGCATCAGTTTGCATATTTATATTTGAGAAAGATGAGATCTGCTGTTTAATTTCTTCTAAAATGCTTCTCGGTGGATGAGAAGAAATGTGCATTTGCATGTGATCCTTTGTGACACGGTGCAATATTTGTGAGCATTGTGGGTGAATTTAAATTACCCCTGGCTGGCTGGAGCAGCTCAGAGCTGGCTGCACAATGGCACACACAAATAGGAATGTTCATGGGGTTTGAGACAAGAGTCCTGTTCCAAATTAATGCAGMTGGGRGTGKTCACCTGGAGAAGGGAAGGATCCAGSGRGAGCTCAGAGCCCCTACCAGGGCCTAAAGGGGCTCCAGGAGAGCTGGAGAGRGACAATTCATCAGGAACTGRGTGACAGGACCAAGGGGATGGCTTCACACTSAGAGACAGTGAGTTTAGGTTTGATATKAGATRTTAGGAAGGAATTGTTCCTTGTGAGAGTTGTGSGGCTCTGGMACAGGGTGCCCARAGAATCTGCCCCATCCCTGGAAGAAYACTTCTATTCCATAGAGTGAATTTTGTTTCATCCTGTTTGCAATTCCCAGTTGATTTAAGAAATCCTTTTACCAGATCTAGAAACACTGAATGACAGGATTTCTTAGGTCAGCTGTGATTTTTTGAACTGCCTCCCTGAGGGTTCACTGTGGCGCTCCGATTGATGGAGATGGACACAAATTCACCTCTCAGAGTAGGGGGGCTCAGGAAACCGGGATCTGTGGCCCCATCCATGGACCCAGTGGCATTCCTGTCCAATCCTGCTGCCTTTGGGACTGCTGATCCCATAGGATCTGTAGGGACAGCTCCATTTACCCCACAGTCATGGCTGTGATGGGAGGGGCTTATGGGACAGGCTGATGGTAACACCACGCTGCATAACTGGCTAATTAAAGTCACTCCACTTTCTGATGTTTTTCTTAATTAGTCCCGGGGGAAATGGGCAGGATGTTGAATTTCCATGCTGATTAGAAACACAGAAGCCTCTGCAGCTCAGGTTTTGTTCTGGAGAAAAAGAGAGTGGCAGCTGGGGAGTCATCAGAGGGTGGGAGCAATGAGCCCCTGGTAGAACCACTTTAAACAAACAATTTCTCCAGGTACATTCTGTTTTACTCCCCATTCAGCAAGTTTATAATGGACATCAACCAAAAGAGTCATAATTGTACATCTCTCTGAAAAAGAGTCGGGTCAGATGGGATATTGGGGATGAATTGTTCCCTGTGAGGGTGTGGAACTGGCACAGGGTGCCCAGAGAAGCTGTGGCTGCCCCTGGATCCCTGGCAGTGTCCAAGGCCAGGCTGGACAGTGGGGCTGGGAGCAGCCTGGGATAGTGGAAGGTGTCCCTGCCCATGGCACTGGATGGGATTTGAGGGCCCTCCCAACCCAAACCAGCCTGGGTTTCTATCATTCTATATCTGCAGTTCATAACTTTAAAAATGTTCAGAATAAAAAGCAAAAGCAAGTATTGAGGAAACAAAAATCTTCATTCATTTTCGCCTGCCRTAACATGCAAAGAAAACTTGTCTTTTGAGTAAAAATTGGGGKTTTTGRRGATTGTTTTGGTGCCTCGTGGCAGCACATCCCTGTGTTTTGCACTGAGTGCTGCTCTGTGAGACACCCGTGGATGAAGAATGTGGAACCAGTGCTTTGGAGCAGCAGAACAGGATTTGGCAGGGTGAAGAAAGGAGTGATTCTGCTTTTTCTGGTGGGATCAGCCCTGGAGCCTGGGCTGTGCATGTGCATGGAATGAGGAGCAGTGAGGAGAGGGATTTAAAGTGCAGATCCAGAGGGGTAAAGTGCTCAGTGCATTAGAGTAAGTGGCAGAGGAATCATGAGCTGCAGCTGCTCGGAAACATTTAGCAAGTTGTAACCTAGCAGAAAATGAACTCAGTGCTCAAATCAGCGCACTAATTAGRGCTGAGCTTCGTTCTGGAGTTTCACCTCTTCTTTATGGCATTTAACTTATAAAAACCCCATGTGAACAGGAGAGCTCAGCTCGTTCTTCCAGCTGCGTGCAGGAATTATCATTCTGACAACTAGACTGCGTTACAACTGGTGCAAATAAACCAGCAGGAATCTTAATTTAATCTTTTTTGCCTATACATGTGGATGCACCTATACATAAATGTTGGACCTTGATGGAATTTTATTGAAGACGTTAAAATCTCCTGGAAAAAAAAACAAACAAACCAAACCCCAAATCCATCTATTAACCTGTCAGATTCCCATTTTTAGAGGAAGTATATTTATTCCGTTTGTTATGAGTATAAACGAGGATCCATCCCRCCTTTACGAGCCAAATCGAGCCAATTTAGGCTGATGAAGGAGCTGCTGAACGCAGCAGCTCACCCAGAGTCCTGTGAAAGGATTTATTGCCACACACATAATTCATCTCATTTTGTTGTTTCTGCACCTTAATATTCAACTGTAAAACTCCTTACCTGGCTTGGGTGGAATGCGTTTTTATGGCTTTTGCCGTAGCTAAACCAGGGTTTGTGGTTTAGTTGTGGGGATTTGCACTGCTGGCTAGAGGCAAGGGCAGGCTGCTGGCTCCCTCCCACCCCACATTCCCATGGGAATGGCCTCAGGAGATGGGACAGGGCCCCCTGCGTGGACATCTCCCACATCCCCCTGTTTAGACACACCAGGAAGTGTCTGACCCACCGGAAAAAAAATACCCTGAGAGTTACCTCTGGCAGTGGGATTGGGGGTGGGAGACCCCTGCAGCAAGGGAGAAAGGGATAAATCCCTTCTTAACACACATTTGGGTATTTCCCTCTCAACTGAGACCTTTTCTGTAGGAAATGCTTTCTGGGGTCTCCTGGTTTCCACCCCAAGGTTTTGCACTGGACGAGGAACTCTTTTCCATTTTTTTCCTCTGTTAACCCTTTCCTTGGGGTTTTACAGAACTGAGTTTTGTCCCAGCATGAAGGATTCTCTTGTGCTTCTGTGGCACCTGCAGTCCTGGYCAGCACGCTGGAGAACAGCCTGGGAAATTCAGCACTGAGCAAATCAAATGACTCCTTGTTAAACCTACTCGCCGTTCTTCTGCATATCAAGGAGGAAAGGGACTTAAATGTATGTTATGAAAGAAATATTTCTGGTGGGATAGTCCACAGAGTGTCAATTTAGGGATTGCTGAAAGCTATTTTGAGTTTGTTCCAGGTCAATTGGAGCTTTTGGGGTTGATGATGAAGAATCCTATGTCTCTGATCAGCTTTTAATGAAAAGATGGGAGACTTCAGTTATTGGATTRTCAGCTGCTTTTCTTTCCTCAGCAGACAAACAATCCCCAATTTTCTGTGTGCAGAAGTCCCAATATTAAAGGAAAGGCCCCCAGAGTGCAAAGGGCATTAATGATTTTGTAATTATTACAACCTTATTTCAGAATGAGCGGATTGGAAATGTTCTAATTTAATTTTGAGCCAATTGTAAAAGCTCATTTCCTTAGATGCAAAATTCCAAACCCCCCACCTTAACTGAGTGCACTTTTGCTCAGAATTTCTACCACAGGCACCTAAAATCAGAATTCAGACACAATTGGTGGTGGATTTGCAATTTGACAGGAGACCTTTAGGAATCCTGGCAGTTTGCTCCAGGGGATAAAACAGCWGTTGCCACTTTAAAAGATTAATTTTCCCCACTGTTATCATTGCAGCATTTATGAAGCTGTGACTAAGAGTGACAGAAGAACTTTTTGCTGAAATAAAGGCCTGGCCAACAACCTTTGGGTGGCAGATAAAAGCTTTGTGTCAAGTGACTCCAGTGGCCGTGCAGGAGGGAACTTGGTGACCTGCAATAAATAAACAAACCCTGTGGAATGGGTCAGGAAGCATTCCAGGAATTTTCTGCTCCTCCAGAAGTTCCTGCAGAATAATTTAATGAACAAAGAGATGCTGCTTCGAGGTGTTCAAGCAGCACAAAACTGCCTGGAATGCTAGAAGCCTGCTGATTATTTATATCAGATGTGTGTCTGACGTGGGCAACAACGGAGCCACCCATAAAGCACTCGGCTGTTCCTTCATCCCACATTCCCATTTATTTTTGGACCCTTTTCTTGTGATACTGCCCTTGGTAAATACCCTGCTAGAAAGACAAAGAAAAATGTGGAAAAAAAGGAGGAATGGTGCGCTGGACAATTACAACCCAGCCATGTGGATGCCCGGAAAAAAACACATTTGTGAGGGATCACTAATGAAGTTGAAGCATAAATGGTGCTAATAAAGYTGCATCATTTATTATGTCTTCTACCAAAAATAATTATGGTTTCAGGTAAAATTGAGTAATTTGGGGGCAAAAGCAGAGTTCTGAAGGCAGAAGATCACTGATCACTACTGAGCTCTGAGTGAATGCTCCTCTGTCTCTGCAGGACAGCCATCACCCAGGGACAGGTCACACTCCAGGTATGACATGTGCAGGGTCACTCCCAACTCAGGTGCATTTAGAACCTGCCCATGCCATCAGCAGTGGGACAATTCCTCTGTGGGSATGAGGGAGGTGAGGTAGCCTGTCAGAATCCCAGAATTATTAAGGTTGGGAAAAGCCCTCCAGCATCACAGAGTCCAAGCTGTGACTGATCCCCATCTTGTCCCCAGCCCAGAGCTCTGAGTGTCACCTCCAGCCCTTCCTTGGACACCTCCAGGGATGAGCACCCCAAACCTCCCTGGGCAGCCCCTGCCAAGGCCTGAGCACCCTTTCCATGGGGAAATTCCTGCTGATGTCCCCCCTGCCCCTGCCCTGGCCCAGCCTGAGGCCGTTCCCTCTCCTCCTGTCCCTGTTCCCTGGAGCACAGCCCGACCCCCCCGGCTGTCCCCTCCTGTCAGGGAGTTGTGCAGAGCCACAAGGTCCCCCCTGATCCCCCTTTGCTCCAGGCTGAGCCCCTTTCCCAGCTCCCTCAGCCACTCCTGGGGCTCCAGACCCTTCCCAGCTCTGTTACCTTCCCTGGACATACTCCAGCCCCTGTTCTCTCTGGCCATGACAGATCAGAGCTGGACACAGCCCTGGAACTCCCTCAGCTGTGTCCAGCACAAGTGCCACTGGCCTTTTGTCCACCTGGGCACCCCTGGGCTCCTGTCCAGCCTCTGTCTGCAGCATTTCCAAGGCCTTTTCCAGCTTTTCCAGCCCCTCTGTCCAAGGGCAGGGCCTGGCACCTGCAGGCCCCACTGGCCTCATCCCATCGATCCAGCTCATCCAGACCCTGAATCATTCAAAAGCAGGTTTGGGAACAGGTCCCACCTCCAGTTCTGTGATCATTATCTATGCAATAGGTTACCTAAAGCAGTAGCAAGAATTTGGGCTCAAGTTACAGAAGCTTCAGCAGCAGCTTCTCGTACCTGAGGTATCAATGACAAGACCCAGGAAACTGAGAATATTAAAAAAAATGCGGCCTGGAAGCCCAATTTCCATGGGCTGATGTCAGGTCTCGTTGCTTTTGTGAGCTTTTCCCTCAGCAAAATATCTCCATGTGCAGCATCCTCTGCCTAAAGTAACCCAATCTGTCCAGCAGCAAGGCCAGCCTAAAAAAAATGAAATTATTGCCCACCTCCCAGAGCTCCAGAGCAGGACAGACCCAAATATCCTGTTCTCAGAAGGGACCAAAGCAATGTCATCACCAAAGGTGAATCATTTCAAAATTAAGCTGTAATTTTTGGGGTTTAATGGCTTAGAAAACAGAGTTGTTTTTCTCCTTTTCCTCGGCAATTTCTTCATTTGTTTAAATGTTGCAAATTGGAGTTTGGCACATTTTTAAGGGGGTTTGCAAAATGTAAACCTTTCCTTCCCTCCCCTGGCTCGCTCGGGCAGGGTCAATTTAGTGCCGATACCACAATTTAGTGCCGATATCACAATTTTGTGCCAATATCACAATTTAGTGCCGATATCACAATTTTGTGCCGATATCACAATTCCCCCCAGTCCCATCGGGAGCAGAGAACGGTGTGTCAGGAGCCTGCAAAAGGAGACAAACGATCCGTGTTCCAGCCTAATAACCTTCCCGAAGAAGACAAATGCATGAACTGCAGAAGTTTCACCTGCAAAATCCCTACTGATATACTAATTAAGGACGGATCTCTTCAAGCGCTGCAAAAAACAGGGAAGGAACAAAAAGAGGGCCGTGGAGAGAGACTGGGGGAAAAAAATTAAATTAATGGATGAGAGGTGGCTCAATGCTGGCCCAGAATGCTTTGCTGGGGTAGGATTACACACAACCACGGTGCTTTTTAAACCAGATTCAGAGAGATTTATTGATATTTGGAGGATCTGTAAACTGCAGAGAGTTTTCCATGTGTAATTTATCCATCTCTTCTATTTTCCTTCCTTAAAGCTCTAATTTGGCAAACAAGGCTCTCCATGTATTATTTTTCTTTTCTAGTTATTTTTTTTTCCTGACTTCCTCACAAAAATCTGTCTTCAAGGTGTTTTTTGCTGGCAAAATGTTTTTCTACTTTATCACATACTGCTACACTTTTTTGAGAAAAAAACCAAATTATTTAAGCCAATTTTGTCTTTAAAAAAATATTTAAAAACAAACTGCCACATTCCAGTAGTTTTCCATGATATCCCACCCATCTGCTGAGTTTTAGTTTAACACAGATCATTCTGAAGGACTTCAAAGCAGCTCATTAATATCCTTAAAGCTATGGAAATGACTTCTTTATCAGCAGTAAACTTCTAGGAAAATGCTCCATGTGACATGTGAGCGTCACTGTCTTGTTAAATGAGACCCATTAAGTTTTATCAGAAGCAACACTGCTTTCTCATTTTCRGAGACTTAGTGGTATCTAATTTTATTTTGCTTTTAATTCTAAGTACTCCATCCTGCTTTGCCTTTGTTTGTAGAATATGTGGGACATCAATGCACTACGAAGGTCTGTGGTGAGMGTAAATAATTCTGAGCTTATGAGATGTTCATAAAACCATGCAGGCCTTATCATGACCACCAAAATGGATCCAAAAAGCCAATATTTTCTCACAATAATTCCATCTGTATCTAAATAACTGAGCTGTTTCTTGTGTGTCCTCATAGAGAGAAAAGAAATGGACACCAAATGTTGTCCAAAAGCAATTCATCATAATCATGGAATCATGGGATTATTTGGGATGGAAAGATGATTAAAGCCTATCCAGTGCCACCCCTGCCATGAACTGGGACACCTTCCACTGTCCCAGGTTGCTCCAAGCCCCACTGTCCAGCCTGGCTTTGGACACTGCCAGGGATCCAGGGGCAGCCACAGCTTCTCTGGGCACCCTCAGGGTGCCAGGGCCTCCCCACCCTCACAGGGAACAATTCCTT
This sequence comes from Malurus melanocephalus, assembly GCF_030028575.1. Taxonomy (NCBI): domain Eukaryota; kingdom Metazoa; phylum Chordata; class Aves; order Passeriformes; family Maluridae; genus Malurus; species Malurus melanocephalus. Next base: position 522 of record NW_026624679.1, on the reverse strand, counting down.
CTCAACATCCCATCCATCCCTGCCCTCTGACAGTGGGAAGCCATTCGCTGTGTCCTGTCCCTCCATCCCTTGTAAATCAGCTCTCTCCATCTTTTCTGCAGCTCATTCAGGCACTGTAAGGCCACAATGAGGTCACCCTGCATCCTTTTCCTCTCCAGGGTGGACATTCCAGTTCTCCCAGCCTGCTCCAGTCCCCTCAGCAACTCCATGGCCTTCTCTTGCCTCCCTCCAGCAGTTCCATGTCCTTATTCTGGAGACACCAGGACTGAACACAGAGCTCCGGGTGGGGTCTCAGCAGAGCAGAGTGGAGGGGCAGAGCCTCCTTTGGATGAGCCCAGGATACTCGGGATAAAAGCATCCACAGGACAKCAGGATAAGAAGGCAGCTCCCTGGAAATTCTGCTGTTGAGAGGTTACCTGAGTGGAAGAAATATGCAATGAGCTGAACACACTCTGGAGCACAGCAGCACTCGCACCTTATTCTTGGTGAGGGTAAATTCCTGTGGTCCACCAGCTCCCAGCA
>NW_026624678.1:13869-34890 GCF_030028575.1 Malurus melanocephalus | reverse complement strand
CCTGAGAAATCCCCACATCCAGTCTAACCCACAGCTTATACCACCACCTCCCTCTCACCACCCCATTTTCAGGATTGGGGATTTGGAGTCCATTGGCCCTGCCAACCAGATTCTGGAGGCACTGGCTGATGTGGTGGGGGTTTCCCAAATCCCTGATGCCGCAGGACGGCAGCACCAGGAGACCTTGGTTCTGCCCAGCCACAGAGCAGCCACACTGCCTTGTGCCCAGCCTGGCTCCCCAAGGGTCAGACTGCAGAGGAGAGGGCTGGAGCATCACTGAGCATCCCTCCACCCCTCCATCCCTGCCTCTGTGCCAGGGCCGCACAAAAAGGCCAGCTAACCTTGAACTTGAAGTCATCCTGGCTTGCTGAGCCCTTCATGGTGAAAGACTGGGAGATGCTGCAAGGAGAAAGAAGCAAAGACGGATCTTCAGGGCCAAACTCTTCAGAAAGCTGGTGCCAGTGGCCCACCAGACTCCTTGGGTCACCCCTGCTCCCCCACACCCTCTCTCCAAGGAATGACCAAGTCTTCATGCCCTGATTGTGTCCAAGACAGATCCTGCTCCCCCCACCATGGGCTGGGTGCCACAGAAGAGCTCAGGTGGGGCTTTGTTCATCCATGCCCATCTAGGAGGTCTCACAAACGGCACCAGGCTCCTGCCCCAGACACCACCACCTCAGGCAGCCCCAGGCTGGGTGCTTACCTTCCATCTGAGGCCAGGCTGAACTCTGAAACTTCCTCGTCTGTGCTGGTGTAGCCGTTCTCTGTGTGCAGAGGGGACACCACTGTCACCACCCCACCCAAACCAGCAGAGGGTGTGGGGGTGACCCAGTTCTTGTCCCTGTTATATGGTGGCCAGGGCACATGTCCCCAACCAGTCTGGCCCTTGAGGGCAGGTTGCCAGCCACAGCACCTCCAGCTGCTTTTTGGGGGCCAGTAAGGATGGACATCCCACCCCACCCCACAGGCAGCACACCTGGCCTGAGGACGCCCCTGCCCCAGGCCCACCTTGCTGCACGTTGTGGATCAGTGCCTGCAGCTCAGGGTGGGACTCTGCCTTCTCCCGCAGGGCGTCCAGCAGAGCGTGGTTCTGCGAGGAGCTGGCCACGTCCGTCTGCCGCAGCCGCCCCTCCAGCAGCCGGATCTGCGCCTCCTTCTGGGCCACCTGCAGCCCCTGCGGCAGCAATGCTGGTGCTCAGGCGGGTGACAAAGGTCCCTGTCACCATGTCCCCACCCTGGCACCCCACAGGAAGCCCTGTCACACACCCACACTCAGCCTGGCCCCACACCTTGTCAATGGAGGCCTTCAGGAAGTTGTCCAGCAGCAGCCGGGCTTCGGCCAGGGAGCAGGAGCTGATGACCACCGAGGTGTCCGTGGAGTCCAGCTCCTCCTAGAATGTGGAGAGAAGTGCTGGATGCAGCAGGGAGCTCTTCTGCCAGATGTGGGGAGGGTGGAAGGGCCTCCATGGCCAGCAGGGCACTTCCATCACCTTGCAGGCACGGCCCAGTCCAACACTCGCCCCCCCCGGTCTGCCCAGTGGCTACTGGGGAGAGTCAGCCACGGGACTGTGCAACAACACTGAAGAGCTTGTGCACAGCTACACAGTCTCTGGTTCCAACACTAAACCAGACACGGAATAGACACCAGGCTCACCCAAACCCACAATCCACAGCCTAGTGTGAATGAACAGCAGCCCTCCTTCCCTGCTGATCAAGGTGACAGCTGGGGACAAGCCAGGGACAGCACACAGCCTCCATTTCAGGCTGCAGGCTCTGAGGGGAGTCAGGAGCTGCATGGTACCATGCCCAGTGTCACAACTGGACACAAAACCTGGATGGTTTCTGCTGGGAAAAAGCCAGTGCTCCTGGGATGTTTCCAACCATGGGGACAGGAGACCACCAGCACCATGGGCAAACGGTGGCCACAGCTTCCCTACAACTCCAGGGCAGTGGGACAAGAGCAGCCTGTCCATGGACATGCAAGGACCTTCCAGAACTCCTCTCCCTAATCAATCACCTAACGAGAATGACTGTGTGGGTGAAGCCCCACTGAGTGTGACAGCTCTCAGAGGGCTCTGGGTCCTCTGACCAGAGCGCAGCACCAGCTGGCTGTGCCCAAGGATGCTCTTCCCACAGAGGGATGCCCTCAGTTCCTCCCTCCCAGCCAGGCCCAGCCCCTGTGCCCACCTTGGTCTCCTCGATCTGCATGATGGTGGCCTGGCAGTCGGAAATGCTGTCATTGATGTAGTCAATGTTGGCCCCAAGCACCTCGATCTCCTCATTCAGCTCCTGCAGCCCCTTCTGCTCCATGGGGCTCTCCGCCTGCAGCTTCGCTCGCTTGCCCAGCAGCGCTTCCTGCAGCAGTGACAGCTCCTCGCGTTTCTGGGGGACAAGGGAACAGGGATCAGCATTGCCCACATGGCCATCTCCCTGCCCCACACCCGCCACCCAGCCCTCTCCACCTTGATGAGCCTCTCCATGTCCGCCTCGAGATTGACGATGGTCATCCTCTGCATGACAATGTCGAAGATGCGCCGCTCCAGCGACTGCCACTTGAGCCGGGCAGCTTTGCTGAAGGTCTGGCTTGACCCCTTCTTGGGGAACTTCTTCCTACAGCCAGAGGGAAGAAGAGGCACTTGGGCAGATGGCCATACCATGCTGGAGAGCTAGGCTTGCCCCAGGAAGGATTCTGGGATCTGGCTGGCCAGAAACAGGGGATGTATCTGTGCTGTTTCTGCATTTCCCAACTTTCCCATTTCCTCCAAGTAAAGTGGGAAAAGAGATGAGTCCAGCAGGGTTTGTGACACAGCATTTAATCCTTGTGGAAGGCCTGGCTCAAGCCCGGGTGACTGTCACACTTTGCCAGCACAGCTTATCACTGATTCAACATGGGTCAAATGGACACTAAGAAGCCACCCAACAACCTCCACCACCAGCCAAAACCCAGGGACGGCAGTCCCTGGGATGCCTCACCCCCCACCACCACCCAGCCCCTGTCCTGACCTGGCAGGCCGAGCCCCGTTAATGGAGGACGAGGGGTCTCCCAGGAAGTTGTTGATTTTCCTGTTCCACTGGCGCACGATGCTGGAGACGGAGCGAGCACCAGATTCGGGCTCGGAGGAGGTGGTGCTGGCTGAGACCTCGGCACCCGAGTCCAGCATGGCCGGCTTCTGGCTCATCCTGCCGGCCACCCGGTCTGACATGGGCTTGGCCAGACGGCGCAGCGCTGACACCTACATGGAGGAAGGGCAGAGGGGAGGAGGGTGTCAGCTGGGCAGCCCCTCCCAGCCCACCCATGTTGGCACCACCCCCAGGTCCCCACAGTCTGAGGGTGGCAGCTGCATAAACCCAAAGCCCAGGGACATTTGTGCCTCATGGGTTTGAGGGAGGTGTCTCCTCCCTCACAGCCACCTCTGCCACCAGGCTCTGCTGCTCGGGATGGGGAACTCTGCTGCTGCCCACCATCTCCCACCTTCTTCCTGAGCCACAAATCCCCTCCTGTCCTTTTGGGAACCCCATTCCCAAAGGCAGCCCTGTCTGAAAGGATGGGATTTCTCCAAACCATGCAGAGGGGCCCAGACCTCCGTGGGAGGTGGGGGCTGTGTGGAAGGATATGGAAGCCCTTCCCTCACCTCCTGGGTTTTCCTCCGCAGCACTATTTCCTGCTGCCGTTTCTGAGACTCCAGAGCCCTGATCTGGAACTGCATGAGAGAGAAAGAAAAGGACACCCCTGAGGTCCAGCCCAGTGGTGACCGCAGCCCCAGTGCTCCCTTTGGCACAAACAATCTCACTCCTAACAACAAGCAGGCTCCCAGCCTTGACCTGGCTCCAGTTGCACATTTTCTCCTCCCACAGCTGCATCAGGAGCTGAAGGAAGCCTTTGGGAGCCGCTCAGCCAGCTGTGCTCTGCTCGAACCGTGCAGGCTCCAGCGAGGCCCTGAGTGCAGCAGGGCACCAAGCTTCATCTCTAAGCACCTGGAGTGCCAGAGCAGGACAAAGGCCACCTCCCCAGCAGTGCCAGCCCCCTGCATTGGTGGCAGGTGGCACCAGGCTCTCACCTCCTGCCGGCGCTGCTCCTTCTTGAGCTGCGCGATCTCCCGGTTCCGTTTGGTCTCCGCCAGCCGCCGCCGCTGCTGCTCCTCCCGCATCTGCTTCATCAGTGCCACCTGCAACAGAGGGCTCTGCGTGTGCTGCCTGTTCTGGGACACCCACCACCCTCTGTGTGTGTCCTGGGACACCCACCACCCTCCACGTGTGTCCTGGGGCACCCACCACCCTCCGAGTGTGTCCTGGGACACCCACCGCCCTCTGTGTGTGTCCTGGAAACCCACCACCCTCATGTGTGTCCCCTGTCCTGGAGCACCCACTGATGCCTCATGATTTTTGCTTTTCCTTTTTACGCTTTCTGTACCCTCTATGCATCCGCCTGTACCCCTTAGCCCACATGTTTGTAATTCCTGAAGCTTGATATTCCAGCTTAGTTTAGGAGTTCTACTGGGCAGAGAAACCAAACATCCTCAAGAAAGAATCAGTGTACCCTGTGCTATCTTAAACCTGAAGCTCCAGCCTTGGGTGAAGCCTTCTCTCTAGAACATCTTGTGTAAACTAGGCTCTAGCCTCGTCTAGGAAAAGATTCATTAAAATAGGGAGACATTACTGCATTTGTGAAGTTTCTTATTAGAGAATCCTAGATAGATAAGCTAATTCCTGAAACCTATAAAGCTTGTGTCCGTGCTGTACACGAGTGTGCATTCTGCCATCAAATTATGCACCTGGAATCCCAAATACCGAAGTAAAACCCTTTTATCCCCTTAACCGTGTCTGTGTCATTTTTAAAAACTGGCCTTTCAAGGCAACACCACCACCCTCTGCCCACGTCCTGGAGCACCCACCCTCTCCACACGTGTCCTGGGGCACCCACCCAGCAGGCAGATGCTCTGCACATGCCATCAGAGTGGAAAACACAGCTCCAAGTGGAAGCCAGGCTTGCCCAGGTGATTCCCCCCTGCCCTGGCATGTCCAGGTACCTTTGCCTTTTTCATCTCGGCCACTTCTGCCTGCAGCTTGCGCAGCTCCCGCTCGTAACGGGACTGGTTCTTGAGCAGGCGAGCGTGTTCCTTCTGGGCTGCCTGCAGCTTCTGCAGGTCCCTGTTCATCTCCTTCAGCCTCTTCTCGTAGTCTGCTTTGATCTTGTTGGCCTTCTCCTCGGTGTAGCACTCCATGGTGCCTGGCAGGTGAGGAGAGGGCTCGCATTGGACGTGGCACCCCAGGATCCTCCTGCAGCCTCACACCCCGCCTGCAGGCACCCCTGCCCCATCAGAGCCCCCCTCATCCCTCTGGGAACTGGGGTCTGTCTGGGGATACCCACTGGAAAAGCTCAGCACAGAGTGAGATACAGAGGCTGGGCTGAGCAGAGCTCAGCCACACCTATGTGTGACTCTGCCCCATTAAAGCCTGGAGATCAGCCCCACCACTGAGTCTTTCACCCCTCAGTTTCCCCAAGGAGTCCCCACAGCTCATGAAGTGGTGCTCGAGGATGGAAGAGGCTTGGCCTTGACATCCCTCTGCAGCACCCACAGGGTTCAAAGCCATGCAGCTGACTGGTGCTGCTCCTGTGGCAAGGCACGCAGAATCCTGGGGGCGACAGGGATTCCAGCAGAGGCAGAGGATGGCAAAGCTCTACCAGAGCCAGGGTGGGTGCTTTGACTCAGAGTTAGCTGGGTTGGAGCTGGGGCCTGACTCTGCAGGGATGGGATCCCACAGGGGAGGTGGCTCTCACTGAGGTTTTGCAGGACCCGGTCCCGCTCCAGCTGCGTGTCCCGAATCTTGTTCTGCAGCAGGATCAGCTTCTCCTCGTACTGGTGCTTGAGGGTCTGCAAACGCCGCTGGCTGTTCTCCAGCTCATCAATCAGCTTCTGCTTGATCTCAATCTCGCAGGTCAGATCCGCCAAGTCGGCCTGGAAATTCACGGCTGGAGGCAGGGGAGAGAGTCAAGCTGGGAGGGATGGAGGAGCATCCATGGCCCCGCTGAGCCACAGCACGAGGAGAGGGCAGAGGAACCCAAAGGGCACTGCAGCCACCCTGGGGCTCGTCCAAATCCCACAGAGCAGAGGGGTTCGGGGTGTCCTGGTGACCTTGCCTGCCCAGGAGCAGAGCTCACAGCCAGAGACACCAGCAAATGCCCCCCTTGTGCCCACAGCTGCACGTAGATCTCCCCTTTACCCTTCTCCTCTGCGTCCGAGTCTGAGTCCACCAGGCTCTCTTCGCTGCCCGAGTCCTCATCTTCATCCTCACGCCCATCCTCCTCCTCACAGCCACTCTCATCCTGTTCTTCCTCCTCCTAAGGGACGAATGCCTCATCTCAGCCAGCAGGATGGTTTGTCCTTCTCCCTGCTGCTTCTCCTTCCTTCAGACCTGAGCTCACCCTACAGCAAAGGGCCACAGCCCCCGAGGTGTCCCACAGGCCCCCAGGTGTCCCACAGCCCCCCAGGTGCCCCACAGCTCCCCAGGTGCCCCACAGCTCCCCAGGTGTCCCACAGCTCCCCACACAGGATGCCCAGGGACACAGGATGTCCATTTCTGGACCCCCAGCACACACTGTTGACAGCAGCAGCAATCTGACCCATCGATTCTTGCATCCATCCCTCCCCAGCTGAGCAGCCCTGCATTGCCCAACCCCTCACCATCAATGCTGATCAAAACCAAGYCCCCAAAAWTGTGGGGTCYTCATTCYACAGCAGGGCTKACTGGGGAGTATCCAATCTCCTCACTGCTCCAGCACAGAGTCTTTATCAAAACGACATTCCAGCTGCCTCCAGGGCCAGGCTGAGCTTGTTCACTGTGCCACGAGTGGCAATGRCAATCCTTCCCACCCAGACACCCCTGCAGTGTGAGCACAGTGCTCACTCACCTCTTCCACCTCGTTCTCATCCGTCTCCTCCCCATTGTCCTGCTGCAGTTTCTGCCTTTTCTTAAACGCCTCCTTCTCTGGGCTGGGGGGAACAGAGAGGGGCTGGTGAGGCCCAGCATGAGAGAGGCCAGAAATGGRTTCTGCCAGGACCAACCCCGCTCCTGCTTTTGGACCCTTTGGGGCAAACAGCCTCAGGAATTTGTGATGGGTAAAAAGGAGACCAAAGATAAGGCAGGACTGGGAGGGGAGCCCAGGTGTCCAGTCTGATAGGGGAAACAGGGCACCCAACCCCATAGGGACAGACAGACCTCACACAGCCTCCCCTTCCCAACCTCTCACAGCAGCTGCCTTCACCTCTTCCTCTGCTGCCTCCGCTCCTTCTTCTTGAGGCGTTCCAGGTCCTGCTTGGCCCGGCGGAGCACGTCRGAGGCCTCGGTGTCCAGTGGGGCCGCGGGGCTGCAGAGCCCGGCCAGGCCAGCGGCCGGAGAGGAGCCCATGGCGTAGGGGGCCCGGGCAGAGGCGCGTGAGAGGCTGCGGCGCAGGGACTCGTTCATGGACTCGCTCTCCAGGAGCTTGGTCCTGGAGTGGGAACAGGGTGCAGTCAAAGAGGGGCCATCCCACCACCCCAGAGGAGGGGATCTTGTCTGGGTTTAGAATCACGGAATGGATGGGGTCGGAAGGGASCTCAAACCTCATCTCATCCCATCCACCTTYCACTAGACCAGGCTCCTCCAAGCTCCATCTACTTGMAGGGATGRGATAACCACAGCTGCTTCAGGCAAACTATGCCAGYRCCTCAACACCCTCACAGGGAAGAATTTCTTCCTAACTTCTGATCTAAATCTCTCCACTTTTGGTTTAAAGCCATTCCCCCTTGTCCTATCAATATCTGTCCACGTAAAAAAAAAAAAAAAAAAAAAATCCAGCGCTCTCCCTCTTTCTTACAAGCCTCCTTTAGGTAGTGGATGGGGCTCTAAAGTCTCCCAGAATCTTCTACAGACTGAAGGTGATGTGCTTGGGTGGTGTGAGCCGGGGACAGTCACTACTAAGCCATTCCCGCTCATGATGGGTCAGAAAGCCACAACACTGCTGGACAGGGCACCAGGATAATACACCAGACTGGCATGGACCCAGCTTGGGGAGGCAGCAGGCCCTGAAGACCCCAGGCACTCCAATCAGGATCTCCCCTTCCATCAATGCTCACACAAAGGACAACAATGGCCAAAGCACTGCCTGGCACCAAAGCTGGCTCTCCTTCAACCCCATATAGCAGCAGTGCCATCAAGGCTGAGGCAGCGATCTGTGAGAGCCACCCAGCCTCAGAGCCTGACAAGGGACCCCAGTGACCGATGACCAGCCGTGTGCCCACTCACCTCAGCTCCTCGATCTCCCGGATGTAGTTCTGGATGAGGGTTCCGATGGCTTCGTTGCCGTCCCCTGCAGTGGCAGAGGCACAGGAGGGTCAGGGCACGCACAGGCTGGACCAGCCCCAGCTGCTGCCTGAGCTGACCCTCCATGCCACCCCCCAGTCCAGGCTCACCTGCTTTGGCCAGCATCAGGTTGGCCTCCTGGCTCATGAGGTAGGTGACCCTGCTGTTGATGGCGTCGATGGCCTCCTGCATGGCCTTGAYGCGCATGCGCAGGGCGCTGTTCTCCTTCTGCAGCATGGCGTTCTCACGGAACAGGTCACTGTAGCCCTCGGCGCCATCCTCCCCGATCACCCGCTTGCCCTGGGGGGACACGAGGGACACCCTGAGTGCAGGGTGGGACACAGGGACCCACCACTGCATCCCTGGGCAACTGCAGACACGAAAGCAGGGACAAACCTGGGGACCAAGGGAGTCTGAGCTGAACAGGCAGAGGGTGGGAGATGCTTCAGGGCTTCTCCCTGCCCTACCGCCCCCAAAACCCAGCCAAGGTCCTGCTTTGGCARGCAGGAGCTGAGACCCCGTTTCTTAAGCCTCCTGACCCCTCCTAGGAGTCACCCTATCCGTAGGGGCAGGGTGGGAGGCAGGAGGGTCTGTCCCACTAAACCTGCCCCAATTCAAACACAAGGAGGGAGCTTTCTGCAAYAGTCTGCAMCCTTCACYGGGGTCGCTCTCTCAGSAGGGTTTGCCTTTGGTGGAGTTWATTTTCCTCACAGCAGCTTTGTGTGGTGCTGTGTTTGGGATCTGGGCTCAAATCAGCACCAATCCCACACGGCTGATTTAGCTCCTGCTGAGCCAAGGGCTGCTCTGTCCCTCACCCTGACTCGCCACTGGGGGGACACAGMCAGGAAAACTGTCCCTCAGTGATCACAGGGATATCCCAGAGCATGTGACGACATGCTCAGCATATAAAGAAAAAAGGAAGAACAGGGGATGTCTGGGTTGTTGTCCCAAGTCACTGCTCGGGCTGGGGATGGCCAAACACGTCCCTGTGACAGGACACGGAGAATGAATTCCTTGGTTGGCTTTACTTATTAAACTGTACCAAAACCAACAAATTTTCTCACTTTTACTCCTTCAACTCTCTCCCCCATTGCCCTGGTGGGGCAGTGAACAAGCAGCTGCCCRGGCTCCCCTCACTGGCCGGGGTCACAGCAGGACATGGGGTCACTCACTGCCTTGTACTCCATCAGCTCCATCTGCAGCCGGGCGATCTCRGCGCGCAGGGCGCTGATCTGCTGGCTCGTCTTGTCCTGGTTCACCACCACTTTGTTCTTGATGTTGCGAGCCCGGTTGGCGTACTTGAGCGTGTTCAGGGTCTCCATGAAATCCCGGTCCGAGGGGCTCACRCAGGCGATCATGATGGTTTGGCTTGGGGATGCAAGGCAGGGTCARAGGTGGTCCCTGCACTGTCCAGCAGCCCAGCAGGGTGGAAACCCAGCTCTCAGCCATCACCCCATCACCCATCCTAAATGGGAGCCCTTCTGTGCTTTAAAACCAAGGTATAAACTGGGTTCATCCCTGCCAGAGCCAGAGCACCCACGAGTCCCCTCAAGCACATCACACAGCACCGAGCAAAGGCAGCCCTCCGTGAAAGCCTCCCCTGTCTGGAGAAGAGGCAGGGAATTCAATTCAACCCACACTGGACACCACCACTTGCCAAGTCCCAGATCTGTGAGGACTCAGGAGGGTTTTGCACCAACTGGCTCTGCCAAAGCCACTAATCGCACCCGAGGCTAACGAGGAGCCACGGTCTTTATTTGCAAAGTGCCTGGAAGAAGGCATCCCCGCCCCAGCAGGCAGTCACCAGTGTCCTGAGACAGCTCCTACACAGCTCCAGAGCCCCTCAGCCCCATCTGCAGGGTGTCAGCCCCCCCGGGACCCCCTTACCTGTTGCCCCCGAGGGAGTCCTGCAGCAGGCGGGTGAGTTTGGAGTCGCGGTAGGGCACGTGCACCACCTTCTTGCTCTGRTCCCCAAGGGCACTGATGACATTCCCCAAGGCCAGCTGCCAACACAAAGGGAAGCCCCCCCGATTCAGCCCTGCCTGAGGACACAGCTGCCCTGTAGCCAGCACATCAGATCTGGGCTGCACAGGGGGCAGACATGGTGCTTCCCTCTGCCTGGGCTGTGCCTCTCTCCCCTGACAAGCAGCATAAAGCCCCACAGTGGGTTTTTTAGCTCCCATGAGCAGATCTCACCCTTTTGGGACCTGTGCCCTGCTGCACCCTCCCAACAGCACAATTGTCCTCTGGCAGCACAGTTCTGCTCTCATCATGGGCACTGTGCATATTCTCACCATCAGGCATGGGCAGCACAAACCCCAAAGCCAAGACAGCAGCACCCCAAMAGCCCGGGGTAGCTCTGAGCAAGACCCAGAAGTGTCCCAGGCTCCCCCAGGCAGGCGCTGCCCTGCCCCTGCCATACCAGCCCACAGTTGATGGAGATCCCTTCCTTGGCTCTCTCGCCCGTCGCTCCCGTCCTCTTCAGCCTCTCCGAGCCAGCCAGGTCCACAAAGTGAAACTTGGCTGTCAAGGTCTCATACTCCGTGGTGGGCTGGGATCCATCCAGAATGCTGGTCACCTCYCCAGTCACCTGCAGCCAGGGACAYGTGAAGGGTCACCACCCCAGACAGGAGCATGCAGGAACTCCCTTGGCTTCACTCAGTGGGAGCCTGAGCATTCACCCTCTGTACCCAGCCCTTCAGAGGTGGGGACAGGACCCCAAGAGCAGCTTGCTCTGAGCCATCCTGCCTTGGATCAGCTCACCCTCAGCTCCCATTAAATCCTACTGCTGGCTATGATTGGAAAGCAGACAGAAAAACCCCTCCTTCTCTTTGCCAGACTTCAGACCCTTTCCCCTTCCCCAGGGAACTTCATGCATCACCCAGATAYGGAACCCAGGAAGAGCCTGGCCATGAGGCAGGACCATCTCACCAGCTCCGGGCGGGCACACACTCTGGTCTGGCACAGGTAAATGGTGAAGATGGCRTGGGAGCGGGAGCTCTGCACATTCATCTGCGTGCTGGCGGTGGTGCGGGACAGAGCTCCTTGCTTGAGGCACTGGATCAGCTACAACGACACCAGGCAGGCAAGGAAACCTCAAAGCACCCTTCTGGGGAGCCAGGACAGACCCTGTGCAGCTCAGTGGGCACACTGACCAGTTCCAGAACACCCCTGGCACTGCACCGTCCCATCCTGGGAGAGATCTCCCCGTTCCAAGCTGTCCCCACCCAGCACATCCTGGCCAGTGGCACCCAGTGCCACCCCTGCTCCGTGCCTGCCCTGCCCTGCACCCACCTCATCCTGTGAGCTGATGAGGCGTGACGTGACCCCCGTGGTGTAGATGCTCCCGCTGGCATCCTCGTGGATTTTGATGTTGGATTTGCGGTGCCGTGCCTCGGGGTCGCGGGTGCTGTCRAACAGGTCCAGGATCTCCTCGTTGTAGAGCTGAGCAGGGGGCAGTGGGCACAGGGTGAGCACAGGACTGGCAGGAGCTGCCCCCTGGCACCTTGCTGGGGAGGCTTGTGTGCTCACATGCGTGTGCAAGGCTGAGCAGGGGAGCTGGGGTGTGTGCAAGGGTAGGAGAGGAGGCACAAGCACRTGGATGCAGAGAGGAGATGATGAAMAGGATCACGGAATCCTTCAGGCTGGAAAAACCYTCTGAGATAATCAAGCCCAACCATTCCCCCAGCACTGCCATGTTCATCACTAAAACATCTTCCCAAGTGCCACACCCRCACATCTTCTGAACATTTCCAGGGATGGTGAGTCCACTGCTGGCCTGGGCAGCTGTGMCAATGCCTGACCACCCTTTCAGGRAAGAAATTTTTCCTACTATCCAATCTAAACCTCAGCTGGCACAACTTGAGGCCATTTCCTCTTGTCCTGTCCCTGTTTCTGGGAGCAGAGCTTGACYCCCAGCTGGCCCCACCCTCCTGTCAGGGAGTTGTGCAGAGCCAGRAGGTCCCTCCAGAGCCTCCTTTTCTCCAGGCTGAGCCCCCCAGTTCCCTGAGCCTCTCCTCCTCAGGCTGGTATTCCAGAACCTGCCCTGCAAAGCTCTGAGCTGCAGCCTGGCCTCAGTCAGACAGGGCTTCAGTTTCCACTGCCCAACCCTGTCCAGTCCCTGGCCCACACAAGCAGCTCTGCTGAGCAGACACCCAGGAGCCACACATTCTCCTGACCTCCCTGGCTCACCTGGCCAGTGAAACCCCACTCTCTGAGGTCAACTCTGCCAGGTGGAAAGGTGATAAGGGGGACCAGGGGGCGCTGGAAAAGCAGGAAAACCCTGCTGCCCCAGAGCAGACTCCATCCCTATCTTAACCCTGCAGCATCCTCTCTCACTGGGCTGGAGGGACACCCCTGGCCACCTGTCCCCCCMCTACCAGCGCTCAACATCACCCTCCTGCACCCACATCCCTGTGCAGAGCGCTGGGTCACCCAAGGATTGCAGGCTCCTGGCCAGCAGAAGGGATCAGGCTAATCCGTCCCTGGCTGCCCCAGGTGCAGYCAGGCTCCCTGAAGGTTTAAACCTGTTCCCAGGAGTGCAGTCACAAGACAGGGATCAGCCGTGCCCCTGTGCCCCTGCCAGGACAATAGGCTTGGTGACCGGTGCCTGATGTGGCCACGTGCCACTTGATCCCCACAGGACTTTGGGACAGGCAGGAAATTGTCCCTGTTTCTGTCCCAGCACACAGGATCCCCAAAGAGAAGCCCCAGAGCTGAACACAGGGAGGGCACAACAGCACCACAGGAGCTGAYAGGGGCTCTGCAGATGGAGACGTATGAGGGAAGAATTTCTCCAGAGGTGACTCAAGGTCCTCTCCGAGCCTCATCATCTGAAGACACCCAGATGTGATGGCCAACAAAGCCACCTGGAGGCAGGACCACAGCATGGGGCCCCTCCCTGCCCATCTCCTCTGGTCACAACCTCAACCAGATGGAGCTCACTCAGGAGCTCTGTTTTGCTCAATGCCACCCTGTGCTTTCTATCTGGGCCTTAAAGCAGCTCCCACTTGCTCCTCTCTGCTCTTTCAGCCCAGGAGCAACCCCCAGAAAAACACTGCCGACACAAAAGGTCCATGGGCTTCCCAGTAAAAACTAACTGCTCCAGGGAATGAAGTGGTTTGTAGAAGAGGCTTTTGAACAGGAGAAGCCAGGACAGGTCAGCATTCTCAGGGTCAGAGATGCAACAAAGGACATGGAAAACAGCACAGTCCTTCCTCAACCCTTCCCAAGAGTGGCACTTYCTTCTCCTCCTATTTCACTGGGAACTCTGGTCCAAGGCAGCAGGAACCCCACTATCCTTGACCTCAGACAGGGGTGAGACAGCCCAGAGCCCCTGGATCCACAGGGGACCAAGCCTGAAGACTTKCCCCATGCTGGGATCTCCCTCCACCCAGTTTGCAACCATGATGAGGTCAACAACATCTTGGTGCTCTGAGTCTCCGCTGCACCAGCACAAACCCCCAGCTCCAGCCAGGACATGGGAGGACTCAAAGAGCCCAATGCATGKGAGGGAGAGGATCAAAGACAGGGCAGGGCCATGGCATCCCCCAGACCCCCAGCACCCACCTCCAGGAACTGGGCGCTGACTTTGAACTCGGGCGCGGCCAGGCCCTGGCTCTGGGCCGCCCGCCTGCGCTCCTCGATGCCGCTGAAGAGGTGGCTGATGGCGCGCGGGATGATGCCCTGCTCCTCCTCCGAGATGTTCATGTCGAAGCCTGTGCCCATGGTGTAGGTCTTCCCTGCGCCGGTCTGTGCAGAGACAGCAAGGGGGAGTTGGCTGAGCCTTCCCTGGCTCAGCCAGGCCCTCCCTGGCTCAGTTGGGCCCTCCTCAGTTCAGCCGGGCCCTCCTTGGTTCAGCCGGGCCCTCCTCGGTTCAGCCGGGCCCTCTCCAGCTCAGCTGGGCCCTCTCCAGCTCAGCTCTGCCCCATGCACCCCACATTTTCCCCCCTACTACTTCAGGCTCCCTACATGCCCTGGCTGAGCCGCTGTGACCCCCAGCAGCACATCAGCTCCCACACTCCCATTCCAGCCCTGCCGCCCCCTCTCCCTGCCCCCAGTTCTCACCCAACCAGGGACAACCCTGTTCTCTCCATACCCAGGATCTCACACAGCYTCCACTTYCCTTAACCTCTGCAGGAGCTGCTGGAGAGCCCAGGATCTCCTGAATACACACCTCACCTTCCTTAACCTCTAGGTGCCCTCTGAGCATCCTCAGAACTGCTGGAGAGCCCAGGATCTCACCCCCTCCACCTTCCTTAACCGCTGCAGGTTAAGGAAGCAGCACCCCAAGTGCTGCTGGAGAGCCCAGGATATTCTGAACACGCACAACCTCCACCTTCTTTAACCTCCAGGTGCCCTCTCAGCATGCCCAGTGCTGCTGGACAGCCCAGGATCTCCTGAACACCCCACCTCCTTTAACCTCTAGGTGCCCTCTGAGCATCCTCAGAACTGCTGGAGAGCCCAGGATCTCACCCCCTCCACCTTCCTTAACCGCTGCAGGTTAAGGAAGCAGCACCCCAAGTGCTGCTGGAGAGCCCAGGATATTCTGAACACGCACAACCTCCACCTTCTTTAACCTCCAGGTGCCCTCTCAGCATGCCCAGTGCTGCTGGACAGCCCAGGATCTCACACAACCCCACCTTGCTCAACTTCTGCAGTGCCTCTCAGCACCCCGAGTGCTGCTGGAGAATCCAGGAACTCCTGAACATGCACAATCTCCACCTTCCTTAACCTCTAGGTGCCCTCTCAGCACACCCAGCGCTGCTGGGCAGCCCAGGATCTCCTGAACACACACCCTCCCCCTTCCTTAACCTCTGCAGGTGCTCCCTCTCTCAGCACCCCCAGCGATTTCACACACCTTCCACCTTCCTTAACCCGTGTAGTGACCCCTCTCTGAGCATCCCCAGCACTGCTGGAGAGCCCAGGATCTCACACACCTCACCCCACCTCTGCAGGTGCCCCCTTTCTCAGCACCCCAAGTGTTGCTGGACAGCCCAGGATCTCCTGAACACACAACCCCTGCCTTCCTTACCTCTGCAAGTGCCTTCTGAATATCCCCAGTGCTGCTGGAGAACCCAGGATCTCTCACACCCCACCCCACCTCTGCAGGTGCTCCCTTTCAGCACCCCCAGCAATCTCACACACCCTCCACCTTCCTTAACCTCTGCAGGTGCCCTCTCAGCTCCCCCAGCCCTGCTGAGAGCCCAGGACCTTCCTCAACCCCTGCAGAGCCCTGTCAGCTTCCCCAGCCCTGCTGAGAACCCAGCCCCAGGGCAGAGCCCGTACCTGCCCGTAGGCCAGCACCGTGGCGTTGTAGCCCTCGAAGCAGCCCTCGATGAGCTTCCCCATGCACGTGGTGTAGATGCGCTCCTGCCATGTGTCCAGGTCAAAGACAAAGTCGTAGGTGAAGGCYTTGTCCTTCCCCAGCAGCACCTGGGGCTCGCCCGGTGTCACCGAGGTGCAGATGTGACATCCCTCGATCTTCTCTTTAGGCAGCTGGGGACGGATCCTGTGGGAAGAGAAGCAGGCTGAGGGCAGCCCGGTGTGGGGGACACCAGCCTGGTCCTGGGGATGTGAACAGAGCCCATGCTGTGTCTAGTCCAGCGYTGGGGCAGGGAAAAGGCTGTTCCCTGCTGCTCTGCACTGGGGCAGCCTCATCCTGACTGCTGTGTGCAGTTTTGGGCACCACAATGTAAGAAGGACATAAAGGCATTAGGGAGTGTCCAAAAGAGGGACATGAGAGTGGTGAAGAGCCTTGAGGAACCACATGAGAAGCAGCTGAGCTCACTTGGTTTGTTCAGACTGGACAAGAGCAGCCTGAGGTCAGCCCTCATCAGGGATCTCAACTTCCCCACGAGGGGCAGCWCTGACCTCTGCTCTCTGTGACAGTGACAGGGCCTAGGGACAGACTGGAGCTGGGTCAGGGAGGGTCAGGCTGGATCTCAGGGAAAGGTTCTTCCCCAGAGGGTGCTGGGCACTGCCCAAGCTCCCCAGGGAATGGGCACAGCCCCGAGGCTGCCAGAGCTTCAGGAGTGTTTGGACAGCGCTGCCAGGGATGCTCAGGGTGGGATTGTTGGGGTGTCTGTGCAGYGCCAGGGGTTGCAGTCAATGAACCCTGTGGGTCCCTTCCAGCCCAGAACATTCTCCAGTCCCAGCTGGAAACGTGGCTGATGCAGGGAGCACACAGGGCAGGGGATGCTTCACCCCCTGCAGCCATAACCACAACCCTGACCTGTCTGCAGCTGAGAACAGAGGCTGACACATCCCAAAAACACCACCAGCCACTGCCAGGACCGAGGTGACGGGCAGGGCTGGGCACACACAGGCCATGGCACCGCCACAGCACCAGCATGGACCGGGCAGGATTGGGCCCCAGCACAGCCCCACCCACTCCCATCAAAATGCAAAAACCACAGCTACAAAATGCAAAAACACGGTGAAAGGAATGAGAAGGGAGTGTCTTTACAAACTGTGACTCTGTGGGTGAGATGAGACCCATACTGGGAGACAGAAGGGAACAACTGGAAGCATTTCCATAGGAATTCCTCTGATTGACTGACCCCAGACTGTGTTAATGAACTACAAGCACACAGACACAGAGATATACATTAAAGGGGGGATGCACATTAGAAGGGGGGTTGCATTGGGCATTTGGGGAGCCTGTACCTCTCCAGTCCCTCAGCCAATGGGGAAAGGGAGAGGGAACCGTGGCTGGGAAATTGGGATAAAAGAGGCTGCGTCATTTATCAATTTGAGAGACCTCATGGGAAATGCCCGTGAGCTCTCCTTTATTCATGAATAAAGTTACTCCTCTGTTTCCCTTTTGACATAAACCTCTGGTGCTTGTGGATTAATTTTCCTCACAATGGCAAGACAGTCCCCACCATCTAAACCACACCACTGCCCAGCCCAGTAGCTGTCCCTGGCCCTGGACCCGCCAAAGGGACCGGGATGGGCGAGGCTGCGAGCAGAGTGYGACCCACCCATCACATCCCACCCATTGCACTCAATCCCTGCCCGAGAAACGGGGCAGCAGAGCGGCTGGACCAGCACAGACACCGCTCTAGGGCTGCACAGCTCCGGCTGTGCTGGATGCCCCGGCTGCAGGAAGCCGGGGGCTCCCGGGGGACTCATGGAGAAAGAGGGAGTTTGGAGCCAAGCGCCATGCAAATAGCTCTCATTAGCGCTAATGACTGCACAGCTCCCGTCCCCGGGTGCTCCATAAACACAGCTATTAATTCCTCCAAACCGCAGCSCTGGCAAGGCACACCGAGAGGCGAGCAGCCGCTGCGTGGATTGGGATTCTGAACCACGGAATCTCCCGAGCTGGAAGGGACCCACCAGGATCATCCAGTCCCACCCCTGTCCCTGCACAGACACCCCAACAATCCCACCCTGTGTACCCCTGACAGCGCTGTCCAAACGCTCCTGGAGCTCTGGCAGCCTCGGGGCCGTGCTCATTCCCTGGGGACCCTGGGCAGTGCCCAGCAACCTCTGGGGACAGAACCTTTCCCTGATGTCCAGCCTGACCCTTTCCTGGGGTCCACATGAGCCACTGCTCCTCACCCACCTGTCCAGCAGCAAATAAAACCCAGGAGGGCCAAACCCCACTGTGTTTGGGGGCACAGGGTGTCCCTGGCAGGGCAGCAGTGCCCAGGCACCCCCTCACCCCTCACCCCACGCATGGGAACAGCTCTGTGCCTCTGTTGGATATATTTAGCTCAGCAGCCACAATAAAAAGCAGCCTCTGATGTGCTCAGTCCCAGACTCGTTCCTGTCGCCTTCCCAGGGTCCCACCCTCCTCCAGGAAAATTATCCCTGATTTTAATTACTTCTGGAGCAAGATGATGTGCTTCCCCCATCCCCACCCTAGACATGCACAGCAACTGCAGCCCCAGGGAATGGGCAGAGGAACAGACTGCAGACACAATATGTTTAGGATTTTTTTTTTCCTCYCAGGAAAAACGAGAGCAGGTTCTCAGCAGAATATTTCTTTGTCTCTCCACTCCCTCTCCACTCCCCCCAGGGGATTAAATACCTGCCAGGGGGGTTTGCAAGATCACGAGCAGCAGCGCTGGAAGGTTGTGCACACCTGAATTTTCCACAAGGCATTTAGGAACCAACTTTGAGCCTGGCCATGCTGGGCTGTCCCAGTGTCCATACAGCAATATCTGCCCCACTGCCATTCCCCAAACCTCACTGCCCAGCAGCTCCAAGCACCCAAGAGATCCCTCACCCTGMTTTTTCCAGCCAGGAAACCTGTGGGGATGGAGAGACCCAGGTGCCAGCCCTCAGTGTTTTTCCCCATGCCATCCTGTCATGTGTCCCCAGCATRAGAGAGACACGGAAGATGCAGGAATGCCCCGGGAAGGTCCTGCCTTTCAGGCAATTGGCCAAGCCTCACCCAGGGATGTCCCTGGGAGCTGCTGCCAGCTGCTGGACACATGCTACAGACTCCACTGTGAGAATGGGAGGAGTGGGCCAAGAGGGCAAGGACAGGCACTCGCTGGCAACTCATGTGGGAAAACACAGGGACATCTCAAAGCATCACAGGGGTTTTATGTGGCCACCAGGAGACATCTCAGWGGGTTTCTCTAGGCCAGTGCAGCTGCTTCTCCTGCTCCCCAGTGTCCACGTGCCCCAGCTCTCCTGCACCAGTGTCACAGCCTGCCCTCTCAGGAAGCCACCAGGCTGGGCACTGGGCAGCGTGAGAGCCCAGCTGGGTCAGGGAGGTGCTCACACGTAGCTCCAAGTCATGCCCAGGCACCAGGACACCTCCTCCAAACACAGAATTGTGGAATTGTTCAGGTTGAAAACACCCTCTAAGATCAGCAAGTTCAACCATTGCCCCAGCTCTGCCATCGTCACCACGAACCCCTGTTCCCAAATGCCACACCCACACATCTTCTGGACACTTCCAGGGATGGCAACTCCACCCCTACCCTGGACAGCTGCGCCAGGGCCTGACCACCCTTTCACGGAAGACGTTTTCCCCAATATTCTCCAGGATTTTCCCCCARTTATTCCCCAGTTTTCCCCCAGGAAAACTTGAGGTTGTTTCCTCTTGTCTTGTCACTTTTTACCTGGGAGCAGAGCCCGATCCCTCCGGCTGCCCCCTCCTGTCAGGGAGTTGTGCAGAGCCACAAGGTCCCCCCGGAGCCTCCTTTGCTCCAGGCTGAGCCCCTTTCCCAGCTCCCTCAGCCACTCCTGGTGCTCCAGACCCTTCCCCAGCCCCATTCCYCTCTCAGGACATCCTCCAATTTCTTTCCTGTTATGAGGGACTGCCCCCAGGACTGGAGGTGGGGCCTCAGCAGTGCCCAGCTCAGAGGGATGGTCACTGGTCCTGCTGGTCACACCATGGCTGGTACAAGCCAGGTGCTATTGGCCTTCTTGGCCACCTGGGCACACCTGGGCTCATGTTCCATCCCCGGTGACCAGCATCCCCCAGGCTCTTTCCCGCCAGCAGCTGTCCAGCCAAACACGACAATCACCGACAGAGCCAGCCCAGGTTCTCTCCTGGCCCAGTTCCCAACCTGTCACCCTGCTGGTGACACTGGGGAGSTCACAGTGCCTGAGCCTCATCCTCTGCCCAAGCTTCCCATGCTCTCCACCAGAGATGAGCAGCTTYGGTGGCCATAAAGGCACCCTCTGAGCGTGCTCTGGCACTCCTTGTCCCTACCGCTACCAGAAAGATGCTGCCCACGTCCTGTCTGCTCAGAAGGACCAGGCGTGATGCTGTCAGGGTCCAAGATGTGAATGATGGAGATGCTCCCTGACCTGTACCTGGACACAGTCAAACAACCAGCCCATGAGCCACCAGGAATGTGTGACACGCATCGAGAGCCTTGCTGCCCCCTGAGAGACCATGACACAGGTTCCTGTGCTCAGGTGACACTAAGGAACTCACCTAAGTGGCAGCCAAATTACCCAGCACTTCACCAGCGGGGCGCTGYCCTCCACCCTCCAGCCTGGCAGGAGGGACGTAAATCCCAGCTCTCCCAGACAGAGCTCTCTGTGCCCAGCCAGCCCCACACAGGCACTGGGGATCACCCTGCCCAAAGCCTCAGCCYGTCCTGAGGCCAGCAGGATGCTCAGGGCTCATCTCCCTCCACCAGCCTCGGCCCAGGCAATACCCCAACAAGGAGAGAGCCAGCAGGACCACGGCCACCCCAGCCACCACCCCCTGAGCGCCCTGAGAAGGGATGGGRACAAGGGACACAGAGCCAGGACAGAGCTGCACAGTGCCAACCAAAGGCTCCTGCCAAGAAAACCTTCCCAGGCACCCAGCAGGGCAGGCAGGGGGATGGAGCAGCACAGAGGGGCAAGCGGGGGTGCAGAACACCCCTCCCACCCGGCACCTCTCGCCGGGGCGATGACGGCGTCGCAGCAGGAGCCTGATCCGGCACCAGCRTCCAAASCCCTGAGCACGAGCGCCGGGYGTGCCAGRGGAGCCRCAGGGACACRGGGACACAAAGGGGACCCCGGCTGGAGCGTCTCCATCACTGCCCTTGCCATCCGTGCCAGGCTGGCAGGCTCTGAAAGCACCGTCTCCATGGCTGAGCTGCCAGCGAGCCCGAGCATCTGCGAGGAGGGGGGGAGTGGGCGCTGCAGCACGAGGGGCAGGAGCCTCGGTGGGCACAAAGGGAGAGCTGTTCTGCACCGCTGCCCCGTGCCAGGCTG
>NW_026624678.1:3100-12344 GCF_030028575.1 Malurus melanocephalus | reverse complement strand
AGCCATGGAGCACAGAGCCAGAGCCATGGAGCACAGAGCCATGGAGCACAGAGCCAGGGCCATGGAGCACAGAGCCAGAGCCATGGTAGCACAGTGCCACAGCCTCCAGCACAGCACCACAGCCACAACACCCCCACCCCACCCAAGTGCCCATTCCCACAGCCAGGCACACGCCAGGCCACAGCATCCTACTGAGACACAGCCGCCTGGCCCAGGAMAGCCATCCATCTCACTTGGACACCCCACCAGGACCAAGCATGGCCCACAAGAGAGGGTGGGCACAGGGGCAGCAGAGGGACCCAGACCCATCACCCAGGATGACCCAGAATCACCCAGGGGCTGCTCCACCTCCCAGGCAGCCKGAGCACACAGCCCCTGCAGCATTTCCCACTGCTGGCAGGGGCTGCAGGGCAACCACTCACAGACTGAGGGGGTCACAAAGAGCTCCTGTCCCTCCGAGACCTCTCTGCAAGCTGTCTGCACACCCTACAAAGAACTGTTCCTCTTCCCTCCCAAGAAGGCTGCCCAGCCAGGAAGGGCTGCTTTCCCAGGGAGCGGAGCCAGAGAGCTGGAGAGCGGTGGGTGGAAGAGCTCCATGGGATTTTCCCTGTCGGTGCCAGACCCAGAGGTTCATAGCCTCCCATCCACTTGTCTGCAGAGGGGCAAGGCTGCCCACTGCCCCGCACCCAGCCACAGGCACCGGGCTGGCAGAGGCTGGRGCTGGCAGASCCCCCCAGCAGCACAGCCCAGCTCYRTGAKCCTGTCRGGACAGGTGGGCTGGGCAGGCCCAGACAGCATCTGCCTCTCCTCCCGGCACTGCCTGCACCCGTTCTGCTCCTGGCTCTGCACACCCCGCTCCCCACATCATCTGCGTTCACCCCACTGCCCCTCCCCACACTGCCTGCACCCGTTCTGCTCCCAGCTCTGCTCCTGCATCCCCTGTGCTCACCCCACTCCCATTCCCACAACCCCTGTGCTTGCCCCACTCCCATCCCAACCCCTGTGCTCACCCCACTCCCATCCCAACCCCTCCCATGACCCCATCCCTGCTCCCCGGGTCCCTCCAGGCACCCCAGCACCAGAGCAGCAGGAGCACTTATCCAGCCCACAGTTCCCCTGCCAGCCTCGCTGTCCCTCTGCTCCCTGCCCCCTTTGCTCTCCTGTGCCCCAAGCGTGGCCCCCACGCTTTGCTGCTGCCCTGCAATCCCACCAGGCAGCCCAGGGCAGCGGGAGGAGCAGCTCCCACATCCTCTGATGCTTTCCCAGGACATCTCACAGGTCAGGGATGGCCCAGGCACCCCAGACCCAGTGGGTGAGGGTGATCCTACCCAGCTCCCCAGGGTATGATCAGATCACGGCAAARTGCTCCAGATTCTCCCACATCTCCAGGCCAGCACTGCAAGCATGGATGGGGCTCACCAGACCCCATGGGGGAATCACCCCCTCACCTGGGAAGGGATCCCCAGCCCCACTGTCCCCCAGCACAGGGACCCCGGGAAGGGCTGGCTGCCGAGGGCTGGCTCTTTGCACACAGGTTGTACTGGACACACACCAAGACAAAGTTCAGCATTTAATTACCACGGCGGGGAAGCGGCTCAGCAATCAGAGAAAATTGAATCAGGCTCCCCGGGGACTGCCAGGTCTGGTCAGCAAACAGTCCAATGAAGAGATACAGCCAGGGACCTCCCAGCAGAGCAAGCAMAGCACAGAGCCCCCCATGCGCCCCAGTSAYACCCTGCAAGGCAGTGACTGGAGYAGMACTGGGGCAACACAGAGCTCCTGGGCAGCCTGGGGGCACCCCACAGAGCTGGGGTGCACSCCAATGCCCACTGGGCACAGCTCAAAGCAGGGACATGYCTCCACACCACAGCCATCCCCCAARGAAGCCACCCCAACATGGCCCAGCTTGTTCCCCTGCAGGGCAAACCCCGCTGCCTTGGACCCCYGAGCCCCCTGGGCTCCCCCTAATCCTCCCACTGCAGACTTTCCCAGGCTTAGGGAAACCTTTAAATCAGGCTCTGGCAGGCACCATGTGCTGCTCATTAGCTCTGGCAGGAACACAAGGCACCATCTGCTCCGTGAGGAACCCACAGTGGGGCAGGGACGAGGGATATGCTGGGCCAGCAGTGGGGGCACCCAGAGCGGGGACACCCAGGAGCGGAGACACCCAGGAATGGGGATACCCAGGAGTGGGGACACCCAGGAATAGGGACACACCCAGGAGTGGGGACACCCAGGAGCGGAGACACCCAGGAGTGGGGACACCCAGGAATGGGGACACCCAGGAATGGGAACACACCCAGGAATGGGAACACACCCAGGAATGGGAACACACCCAGGAACGGGGATACCCAGGAGTGGGGACACCCAGGAATGGGGACACACCCAGGAATGGGGACACCAGGAATGGGGATACCCAGCAGCGGGGACACCCAGGAGCAGGGACACCCAGGAGTGGGAACACCCAGGAATGGGGATACCCAGAAGTGAGGACACCCAGGAGCGGGGACACCCAGGAGTGGGGACACCCCGGAGCGGGGACACCCAGCCCGTGGCAGCAGGCACGGACCAGCAGGGCCCACGGGGTGCATGGGATCAGCTCAGCCTGGAGGSGAGCAGGAGCCCACCCAGTTTGGGATCTCACCCCGTAAGTGACCGGTGGTGCCTTCAGCTCCACCGGGATCTGCCCACGGGAACAGCACTGGGAGCTTTGCAATCAAAAACCCAGCACAGGCACCTGTGAAGGGGCACAGAGTCACCAAAGCCCAGGCAGGGTGGGACACACACGTGTGGCAGCACACACGCCCCAGCAGGGCCCCCAGTCCCTCCAGCCACGCAGGAACAGTCCCAAAAMCACTGGCTCAGCAGCAGTGTCAGCAATTAACAGGCAATTAAAGGAAACCAGCGCTCACCAGCAGCCCCTGGGCCTGACAGGCCATCAGCCGGGTCCTGGGGGGCACGGGGATGGCGCAGATCTGATGGACAGTGACAGAAACACCTCCCCAGCCAGCTGCGCACCCCAGTACCGAGGCTTCTGTTTGCTCCCAAGTCAGTGAATCCCRTCCACAGCATCTCTCCCTTTTCCAGGTGTCCCTGCAAGGTCCCCAYGCCCCATTTCCACCCCAGTAGCAGTATGGAGTGCCCATCAGCACGCTGGCAGCCTCCCAGTGCACTCTGATTGCCACTGGGGACACAACAACCCGACCCTGGCAGGAGACACCACAGCCCCAGAGCCCACCAGGGACACCAGAGCCAACCCACGCGACACGGGAGCAGGTGGCACAAAAGCAGTGCCTCTCCAGCCCCTCCCCAAAATGCAAATGATAAATAATTATCAATTATTTATCATTTATAATTAAAAACAAATGGAATGGCCAGCAGGGTGGGGGATGCTGTGAGGTCCCCAGGAGCAAAACCAGTGCCCCGCCTGGGCAAGGAACAGGGAACGTTTGACCCTAATGTCTCCCCCAGGCAGATGCAGCCTGAAATAATGGATGGAGAGACCCTCTCCCCCAAGAGGAGGGGCTGTGCTGTGCTCTCCAGCCCTGCTACAGGGAGCTCAGGGCTGCAAGGGCAGAGGAACAGGAGGAGCAGGAGTTCAGCTCCCTGCCAGCATCAGCCACCTCCTCGCAGAGCAGAGCAGGGATGGAGACATCTCCCAGACATCTCACTCATCTGTAGGGGAGCAGGCTGGGCCATATTGGGGTGGCTGTGGTGTGGAGGCATGTCCCCCCTTTGAGCTGTGCCCAGTGGGCATTGGGGTGCACCCCAGCTCTGTGGGGTGCCCCCAGGCTGCCCAGGAGCTCTGTGTTGCCCCAGTTCTGCTCCAGTCGCTGCCTTGCAGGGTGTGACTGGGGAGCATAGGGGGGCTCTGTGCTGTGCTTGCTCTGCTGGCAGAGCATGGGCAGTGGGCAGGGAGGGTCCGCAGCCCCACACGGGGCAGGTGGACACAGGACAGGGGAGCTGGGCGCCAGGCTCCACCACAGCCAGCTGTGACAAGAAACCTTCCCCACCCTCATCGGGCTCCAGGGAGCTGCAGAGCAGGGAGAGGGATTGYACTGGAACCCCTGAGACCTCGGGCTCAGCCCTGAACCCCCACTTGGAAATGGGGGTGACGATGGTATGGCACCCATAGGGGAGAGCAGAGGGGCACGTTCTGAGCCGGATAAGGCACAGCAGGGCACCCACACAGTGGGGCAGTGCCACTGGAGACATTGGCACATGCCAGGGCAGGACAGGACCGGCCCCTGCTGTGCCCAGAGAGAGAAGGGGTGGCRGGCAGGTGGCCGRTCACTGTCCCTTCCACCCAGCCATYAGCAGCTGACCGGAGTGCAGAGTCACCCCGACAGACTGAGCTCCCGCAGCAGATCCCAGGGCAGCTGCCCTCACAATCCAGCACATCCCAAACCTGCCGGCTGTTTAACCAGCGGCACCGAGTGTTTTGACAGCCTCCAGCAGGAAATAGCCCTGTGGGACCACCGGGGCCAGCCCCCCACCCCCAGCARGAACAGCAGGACAGCACCGGCCGGGGCTGGCTCCGTGGTTCACACTGGGCTCGCAGGGGATATCACCTTCCCTCTCCTGGGGCCAGGAGCCATGTTTCTGACAGCTTTGTTTGGGGCTTCATGTCCTGCGATTTTCTCCTGCCTCCAATTTCACTGCTGAGGCAGCAGCTGGCTCCGTCCTTCGCCCGATCTTTGGGAGGCCTCCCAAGCTCCTGAGGCTCCCTGGTCCTCAGCAAATCCCGTGCCCACGGGTGATGCGTGCAGGCACCAAAACCCCGCTGAAGCCGCTCTGCTGTGGCCGGTGGCACACATGGTGGGACCGGGGGTGTAGCCCTGCTCCCCCCTCGCAGCGGCTCCGTCCTCTCTCCAACATTTCCGCCCAAAAAGCCGCTGGAGCCCTGATCGCAGCCGGGCACAGAACCCCCATGCCCGCACACCTGGGCTCAGCCCTGCCCCCTCCCTCCAGCCCGAGGAGCCGCSGTGTCCCTGCTCTCTGAGCCCCAAAGCGAAAGCGAACAGCAGCGGCTCATCCGGACGGGCTCGGCCCGGCAGCGGAGCGGGGGATGATAACCCCAACCCGCTGCCACGGATGAGGTGCCCTCAGTAGGTACAAAGGGTGGAGAAAAGGGCTGGGGTGTCCACACCGGCTGATCTCAGCCTCCTGAGATCTTTCCTCCCCTCCCGGGGATCAGGGCTGCTCCCCGAACCTGCAGAAGGGAGACAGAGCACCCCAGGGCTGTGCCCAACGCCAGGATGGGCTGCTCCCCTCCCCCCTTCTCCTCCCCTTCCCCTTCCCCCTCCAGGAGACAGTCACATCCCGTGCCTTGGGGTAGAATTGATTGCTTTGTCTCTGCCTGCACAGCCCTGTGACATCTGAGCAAAGCCAGCCCAGCAGCAGCAAGGCTGGCAGGAGGCAGTGCCCCCACGGAACCACTCCAAAGGCGCTCCCAGCCCCAGCAGCGGGTGRTGGTGGGCAGCAGGAACCGGGGCTGCACCCTCCCAATCCCCACTGCAGCCCCAGGGACACTGGCACGAGCTGGGCTCACAGCACCTTTCCAGCTGGACCCAAATCCATCCCAGAMGAGCTGGGAGCCATTTGGAATGGCTACAACTTCACTTCCTCAGGGACTGACCCCAGCTGGTTCCAGAGACTTTGGATTCACAGAGAGCATCCCAGCAGGGCAGAGAGCCCCTGCCATGTGACAGTAGAGATGCCAGGGCGCTGGCAGGGCTGGAGCCCGGCTGATCCCACCACCGGACCTTTGCCAGCTCCGTCACTCAGCCAAAGCCTCCCCAAGGGTGCTRAGGGG
Organism: Malurus melanocephalus; assembly: GCF_030028575.1. Classification (NCBI taxonomy): domain Eukaryota; kingdom Metazoa; phylum Chordata; class Aves; order Passeriformes; family Maluridae; genus Malurus; species Malurus melanocephalus. The sequence continues at coordinate 6,529 of NW_026624678.1, read as the reverse complement.
AGGGGGGACACGAGGGGAGTCACTCCCCGAGGCAGGAGCCAGCAGCAGGCTGATGGTGAGGAGCACAGAGCATCGCAGCGGGAGCGCCTGCGAGAGCAGCAGAGCACTGGAGGTTGCAGAGTTTAAATAAACTTGAAATACGACTCAACTTCCTTCCCCAATTTCACAAGCTCCGTTTCCTGCATCTCCGCAGCCGGCCAGGCCTGCTCAGTGCCACGGGCAGCTCTGGCACAGGGGATGCCACTCTCTCTTCAGTGAGCTGGCCAGTTTGGAGGTGCCCTCAGGGAGCGGCTGTGCAGCCAGCCAGGCCACTCAGGCCTCCAGCCAAGGAGTTTAATGCTTTCTGGGGTCAATAGATGCCATCAGCCCTTCCTGACACTGCAGAAGTACTGTGCTGAGCTCTGCTTCCTGCACCCAGCAYAGCGAGCCCCTCTCACCAGCTCACTGCAGGAGCTGGCAGCACCAGCTGGGGGGCTCRGGGAGAGGGRCTGCAGAGCCTCAAGGCACCACCCCAAATCCCTGCCAGAAGCCTCCGATCCAGGCTGTGCCCCCGACAGCAGGCAGGAGCGAGGAGCTGCACTGCAGCCACCCGTCTGAAGGTCACCTCGAGAAGGAAGCAGCGGCTGCAGCCGAAGGAGGGGTGGCCCCCCGGCTGCCCTGCTCAGCACCACCGGGCAGGAGGCAGCTTCCTGCCCAGACCGCTCGGCTGGYGCAGGGCATGCGGGCACAGCCTGGCAGAGGCAGCTCAGCCCTGCCCGCTCCTCCCYGCCCCGGGAGCCACGGGGCACACTYGGGGCTAAGGGGCGAKYAAAGGACCCTGCTGGCAGGGAGGATCCAGCCCTGCCCTTGCAGACGGTGCAGGTCTGAGCTGCAGGTACAAGGTACARGCACAGCTCAGCCCCTGGGCCAGGAGGAGCTGCTGGGCCTGCATTTCCTTCTGCTGACAGCAGCGCTGCCRCAGGTATCAGCCATTTCCCTGCCGGCACGTGGAAAGCCGTAATAACGTCCCCACAACGCAGTCACAGCTCAGCACAGACGGGTTCTCTGGACCCCAAAGCAAACGGGGCAGATTGGGGTCTCGAGGGGAAGAGGGGAGCCCGTGAGGCTGACAGTGAAACACCAGAGCATCGCTCCTGCCTCCTCCTGCCAGACCAAGACAACCAGCAAAAACTGGGGTGCACAGACCCCGATCTCTGTTCAGCTATCCCTGCTCCTCCMGCCCTAAGGGCTCAGTGGGATCACAGATGAGTCCTGATGGCTGTGGCACCTCTTGACATTCCCAGCTGTTTGACCCCAGCAGACAACAGTGCATTCCACCAACACCACCATCACTTCCCGGTGTCCTTGGCCCTTCCCCAGGTGCCGCCTCCCTCCCACCAGCAGCACAGACAGAGACCCCAAAGAAACAGCACAGTTGGCCCATTCATGTTATTATCAAGGAACAAAAGGGGAGCTTTGATCCGTGTCCTGCTGCATCCCAGAAACACTCAATCGTCTCCATGCTCTGATGGCTGAGAGAGGTGGGATCTGTGGCAGGTTTACTTCCAAGGGTTTTACAGAATCCTGCAGCCTGGCTGCTCCACCAGCAGGGTGTCACCAGCACTGACAAAGGAAAACCTCGCTCTGCTCCAAGCCCAGGACAGGAGGGGACCCAACCCCAGCCTCACGGGGCGAAAAAGGTGTGTGGTGTGCAGGGAGAGCAGCTCAGCCCTTGCACACCCAGCTCAGCATCAGAGCCACCTTCCCGCATGGCACCGCGACCTGCCGGCTTTGTCTCGCAGCTCCTCGCTCCCAGCCCCGCTCCTTTGTCCTCCCGACTCACCTCCACCACCACACCCCCCACCTGCCCGGCTCCCACCAGCTGCACCGAGGGCGATGTTGGCTCACTCCCTCACAGAAAGGGTGGAAGAGGGGTRGAACAGGTTTGGAGCTCTCCCCCCTCCCTGGTTCCTCGCCGTGGGCACCCCAGCCCCACCGCAATGCTGCATACCCACCCCAGTCAYCTCCCGGCTGCATCCCCTACCCGAGCACCACCCAGCCCAGGATGCCACTGCTGGAARGGACCCGAGGGACTGGGAAAGCTCAGCAGAAACGGCTCCACAGCCGCCATCCCGCGGGGCATCCACCCCATCTCCAGGATGATGTTAGAAGGCATCATCGAGAGAGAAATGCAGGAYGGAGACGGAAAGAGTCTGACCAGGAGGAAATCTCCACCCCCAGCGGCGGCATTAACTCGGCTCCCGGGTCAGTGTCCTGGCACGGACACTGTGTCTTGGCACAGCCCTCCCTGCCCCTGTGCAGCCACCCCAGCAGCAGCCGCAGCAGGGGCTGCCGTCACTCCTGCAGCTCCCCCATCCTGCACGGCCAAAGCCTGGCCTCGACCCTCGGCCTCTCGAGAGAACGGCAAAAAGAACCCCTCGGGCTGCYCGCAGGGCGGGCAGGCTGSAGGGACAGGGGCAGCTAGAAGGTGTCGGGGTGCACACACACGCGTGCACACGCACACAGCCCTGCACATCCGCGTGCACACGCACACACAGCCCCACACCCACCCGCTCTCCCTCCATCACTGCCGCTGCACCAGCAGCATCTTTTGTGCTCCCGCTCCGACCGGGCAGGGCGCGGGCAGTGCCCTCCGAGCCCCAGCGCGGTGCCCGCAGCCGCCGGCACACGCCCTGCCCGTGCGGCCGGGGGGACAGGGGACAGAGCGGGGGCGGGCACGGCGTGTCCGGTCGGGCGGGAGGGGCTGCGGGGCCGGTATCCCACGGGCCCGATCCGTTCCCACACCCCGGGCCCGGCAGATGCGATTGTCCCGGCACRGGCAGGGGGTGAGCGGCGGCCGGCCGGTCCCTTCCCCCATCTGAAGGCGGCTCCGGCCGCGACAGTGTCCCGAGGCGGGCAGGGTCCCGCGGTGCCKCTCGGTGGGATTCAGATCCCCTCCTTCCCCGGGGACTCCTTGCTCGTGGCGGGGCAGGGAGCGGCAGAGCCCCGCCGCCGCGGACCGCACGCACCGGCCCGGGCACGGCGCTCACAAAGACGAGGATGACAAGGGGGGTGTCACCCGCTCCCGCGGGGCTCGGCTTCGCCCGGCCCGCGCCCCCCGAGGCCCGCGCCCCCCGAGCTCCCACAGCCCCCCGAGCCCCTCAGAGGCCGCCAGCAGCTCCTGTGCGAGGTGCGGGTCTGCAGGCGCATTGTTCCCAGCACAAAGGACACCGAGATACCGCATCGTTTCCCACCACCCAGCGGGGGGCGGGCAGGGAGCCCCTACAACCCCCAGCATCCTGGTGACACYTCGGACGGCCAAACCCACCCGCGCAGCAGCCGGGAACTGCCCAGGCTGGGCTCYAGCCGGCTTTGCAGGTGGAGGAGCCGGGGGCTCCCGGCCTCGCCCTGCGCCGGCCACGGGGGATGGCGGGCGGTGGGGGGGCGGTG
>NW_026624678.1:0-2400 GCF_030028575.1 Malurus melanocephalus | reverse complement strand
TCACACTCACATTCACTCACACTCACTCACACTCATTCACACTCACATTCACTCACACTCACTCACATTCATTCACCCTCACGCTCATTCACACTCATTCCCACTCACACCCGTCAGTCCCTGCTGCCCCCTGCCGGCCCAGCGGCGCCACAGCCGCCTGCGCCCGGGCTGCTCCGGGCTGTGCTGGGATTTATCGGAGCCGTACCGGGCTGTSCCGGGGCTCCTCCCGGCTGTACCGGGGACTGTTCTCAATGCCATGTTTCTACGCTGCTGGCATCACTCAGACACTTCCTTGGCTGCACTGGACCCTGTCCTCTCTGAGGTGTTTGGGGATGACACCATGGAGCAGCGGGACACAAAGCAGGGCAGGGGTGAGCTCAGACAGAGCCACTGGGACTGGGGTGTGGAACCCTTTGGGCTGTCCAAGGCTGCGGTGAGGGTCTGTCTCAGGGCAGGGCATTAAGCTGATGGCGTGGCAGGAGGATGTCCGGGGCTAACACAACTCTCCAGCATGCGGGGTCCGTCCTGCGGGGCTGGGGTCCACACAGCAAGCTGGGCACCCACCCAGCACAGGGCAGTGCCCACAGAGCCGTGCCCACAGCGCCACTGACTCCAGCCTTGGAGCTGGTCTTGGGAGGCTGGCGAGGGAGACACATGCAGAGGCTGTCTGAGAGCAGGACTGCAGGCAGGCTCCTTGGGGAGCTGAAGGAGCCCCTGTTRCGGCTTTCCTGAGTTGCACTCACGTTGCTGGGGCTGATATCGGCCTGGCACAGCTGTGGTTCAGCCGAAGAAAGCATCTTCCAGCAGGTGTGGGACCTACAGGGGACTCCTGGTTCTGCAGGTTGGTGTCAATGTCAGCGCAGATAGCAACGGAGCGTGAGGGTAAACTGAGGCACRKGCAGGTTTCTTTTGAGGAGTCCAGRCTGTATCCTGGGAGRAAWAGCCAGGGCACCCAGCACTGCTGGCTGGCAGCTGGTGCCCAGCAGCCGGTGAGTCAGTGCTGTGCCCGGCACAGAGTCCAGCACCTGCCCTCTGCTCTGGGTACCTTCACCCTGTCCACTCCCAAGGTGCCAGGACCTTGGGCCACATGCGCCCAGGACTCTGCATCCTKCGGGAGCCCCTCAGTTCTTGCTGGGATGGGCAAGTCCCAGGGCACCCTCTGTTGGTACAAAATCAGCAGGATATGGCCTGTCTGTCCTCCTGCAAGGATGCGAGGAGCTGGTATTTCTTTGTCCCATGTTTGCAGGGACCCCTGGTCCATGGTGCAGTTCCCACCCTGAGCTGCTGGTTTTTCCCACTGGACTCTTCCTCACTGAAGCTCCAGGCAGAGARGGACAGTGACTGTGCCATGACGTTGCTCTCTTCCTACTCCCACCCATGTGCCAGCTGTACCACAAATCAYATCTGTGCCGCAGTTCAGCTAGGATCAGCTTAATAAAGACACACCACACACACCTCAGCTGGAGAAAATCATCCCCTGTGCAACCCCCAACCCCAGGAAAGGTGCAGAGGCCCCACCACAGTGGCACTGTCCCCACCATAGCACCACCCTTCATGTTTAGGGTCTCCAGTGAGTACCCACCTGTCTTGGCAAGTGATACACACTGTTCCACACCTCTCTAAACCCACAGCAGACCATGACCACTCACCCATAACACGTCCTTGACATCCCCTGGCAGAGCAGCTGCCAGAACCCAAGTGCCAACCCCCTCAGCAGCGTGTGTGTGAGGGAATGAGTGTGCACCCCCTCAGGAGTGTGTGTGTGAGGGAATGAGTGTGCACCCCCTCAGGAGTGTGTGTGTGAGGGAATGAGTGTGAGGGAATAAGTGTGAAGGGGTGCAGGTCCTGCCCCACGCCAAAGAAGCCAGAGGAAGGGATGCAGCAGTTTTCCCCACACCATCCATCTCTGCAGTTTGTGAGGTGTGGGGGAAGCTGCCCTGCCAAGACCGGGCACCAGACTGGCTCTGGTACTGCAGCTGGAGCTCAGACGGTTCCCTTGAGGGAGTAAATAAAAGCTGGGGAGCAGGCTGCCTCATTGATCTGCCCCTCCCCTGGGAGCCATCCCCTCTCGGCACTTTAATATCCATCAGAGGATGAAGAGCCCCCCAGGTCCCAGTTAGGCTGGGCTGGGGGGCCTCGGGAGCCAGATCCCATAAAGAGATGGGCTGGGAGATGGGGCTGCCCCAGGGCTCAGCACCCAGACCCCATGGGCAGCCCCAGACAGGAACAACCCCAGCTGCTGCCTGGCACCAGCGTGGGCAGTGCTGGGAACATCTCCACACTGTCCTGGCCCACACTCTGCTGAGTGGTGGGGATGGATGTCATGGGCTGAATGGGACCTTCCCAGACATGGGGATGAACACCTGACCCCTTCCCAGAGACTGGGGTGGACACCTGACC
>NW_026624677.1:40399-41486 GCF_030028575.1 Malurus melanocephalus | reverse complement strand
CCTGGACTTTCTGGCATCACCCAGAGCTGCTTCCCTTCCTCTCCTGGGGAGTGGCACCGGAGCCAAATTGCCGAGCTCGGGATCCCAGGCTGTGCCTAAAATTCTGGAATTCATTATTTATTATTTTATTATTTTATTAATTTATTTATTTACTTTTTTTTATTTTTTATTATTTATTATTACCATAGAACATCATAGAAGGCAAGAGAGCTCTTGGCTTATGGGATTATGGGGGAGAAAAAAGAAAAAAAAAAAGGATTAGAAATTTTATATGGGTAATGAGAATCTCCAGAAGTAATAGCAAATTAAACGAGAGCTTAAGGAGGGATAGAAATCCCTGTTTTTCAGGCATAAACCAATCTTGGGATTTAGGATTTAGGAAGGAAGTTCTCCTCATGGTGAGGTTTTGCTGGCTTTGGGGGCTGCTTTGGGGTTTCTCCCTTGCAGAAGGGACTGCACAGGGATTTTTGGGGTTTCTGTGACCTCTTAATGAGATTCTAATTAAAGCACTGGGACCTCCAGGTGTCCCCAACATCARCATCACCATCCCCGGGGAGCAGAGCACTTTCACATCCCTTCATCCCCGCAGMGAAGGAATTTTGCAGATTCCTCAAACCCCACCAGCAGCATCATTTTAAAGATCCAAACCCCATTTTTCTCAGCAGATTTTTCTCCATATTCRTGGTGGGAGAAGCTGGAATCCCTTCCCTGATCCCTGAGTTAAAAAAACGTGGCCCTGGGTCCGCTTTATCTGCCAGAATCCCTCGGAAATGATGTTTAGTGTAAACTCTGCATAACCTTTCCCCCAAACTGTTTATTTCGCCGGAGCGCTCAAGTGGTGGTGCTGGGGAGGGGACGAGGGCGGCTTTGGGGTTTTTTTTTTTTCACTCAATTTCATCTCTTTTCAACCTAAAACTCTGCACAGAGCTCAGGGGGATGGTCCAGCTCTGGTGACTGGTGGCGTTTAAGAATCTTGGTTCTTAAAAACCAAAAAATCACCTTAATTCGGTGCTCAGGGCATCTTTTTCTCTGATTTTATTCCCTTTGGATTTTTTTTATTCCCTTCGGATGGATTTGAGGGAAAAAT
>NW_026624677.1:36700-37693 GCF_030028575.1 Malurus melanocephalus | reverse complement strand
GGAATTTAGGAATTTAGGAAGGAATTTTGGTAGGAATTTAGGATGGAATTTAGGAATTTAGGAAGGAATTTAGGAAGGATTTTAGGAAAGAAATTAGGAAGGCATTTAGGAAGGAAGSAATCTAAGAAGGAARGAWGGAAGGATTTTCCCTTTTTCCCAGCGGCTAAACTTTCTGAATATTGTAATTCCCGCAGCCCCAGCGCCTCAGCTCCTTCCATTCAGCCTGGGGATGCGCTCTTGGGAGCAGCCCCGGGGAAAATGATTCACCAGGGCCCCTTTGATCCGCGCTGCCCGCGGAAGGGCTGAGGACAAGRGACGGTTTGGGGCGAGGGCAGGGAGTGCCGGGCATCCCTCGGAGTGCCAGGATGGTGGGGACACAGCCRGAATGTCCCGGGAAGGCTCTGGGGACCCGCCCTGTCCCTGTCGCGGTGCCCTGGCCGTGTGCCCGCGGCTGCAGTGTCAGAGGTCTCTCTGCTCCGTTTGGAGCTCTCTGAACTTTACTCCAGCAAACAATGGCGAGAGAGAACCCGAGGAGAGAAAATCCTGCCCCTGCTCGAGTCCTGTCCCCTCTCTGTCCCCTTTCTGTCCCCTCTCTCAGCTCTCACAGCCGGCCCGGGGCCGTTCCCCACCCTGCAAAGGCTCCTTTGTCTCGTTCAGAGCCGTGACCTCATTGCCCAGACAGAAACCAGAGCGGGGAAAAGCCCCAACCTGCCGGGGGAGATCCGGGAGTGTTCTAGCCTCTCCAGCACTGAGGGACACCAAAAATTGGGTTTTTTGGAGCAGGAAATGGCCATGGAAAGATGGACAAATGACCATGGGATCAAGCGAGGGGCTGTTGGTTCTGGTTTTGTGTCCAAGGCTGGAGGTGTCTCCGCTGAGCTCTCCCAAAGTTTCCAGGCTCTGGAATCGCGTGGCTGCTGCTCCCCGAGGATGTGCAGAGCTGGGATGGTTCCCTTTTCCCCGAGGAGCACAAAGAGGGGTGGCTGGGTTTTG
>NW_026624677.1:32588-34400 GCF_030028575.1 Malurus melanocephalus | reverse complement strand
GCTCATGTGGTGCCGGATATAATCTGTGCCCGTCCCCTCGCCGACGACAAGGGGACACCTGGAGGGGGCTCGCTTTTTCCCCCTTTTCCAGCTCGATTTACATTTTTATTCTTTTGATTAAAAAAAAAAAAAATCATAATAAGCGGGGAAGAAAAGGCCGGGGAGGGGGGAGAGGTTGATTTGGTTCAAGTGCCGGGGGTGATGGGCACCGGCTCCAAACAGCAGAAACGGGTGAAAAACAGAAGTTGATCATCTCATTTCCCCTCCCGCTCCGGAACGGGGGCTCGTTCCTCTGGTGAATGAAAAGGAGAGCTCGGCTGGGGCCGAAACAAAGCCGGGAGGCGGCCGGACACCGGAGCAGGAGGGTTGGGGGTCCCGGGACATCCCCGACACCGGAGCAGGAGGGCTGGGGCTACCGGGACAACCCCGATACCGGACCGGGAGGGTTGGGGCTACCGGGACATCCCCGATACCGGACCGGGAGGGTTGGGGCTACCGGGACATCCCCGATACCGGAGCAGGAGGGCTGGGGCTACCGGGGCATCCCCGATACCGGACCGGGAGGGCTGGGGCTACCGGGGCAACCCCGATACCGGACCGGGAGGGCTGGGGGTCCCGGGACAACCCCGATACCGGAGCAGGAGGGCTGGGGCTACCGGGACAACCCCGACACCGGAGCGGGAGGGCTGGGGCTACCGGGGCAACCCCGATACCGGAGCAGGAGGGTTGGGGCTACCGGGACAACTCCGACACCGGATCGGGCATCGTGACCGGCAGGGCTGGGGGTCCTGGGGCTGATTTCGGCTGCGTTGCCGAAAGCCTCCGAGTGTTGGAGGATTTCGGGGGATTTTGCTCGGTGGGGYTTGGTGAAGAAATTCCAGTCCCTGAAACGCGGAGTTCATTCCGAGGGACAAAATCAATCCCTCCCCTCCTCATGATGGGAGTGGGGTCAAGGAGATTCGGGAGGGGAGGGGGTCAGGAGAGGTCGGGTGGGTTTTCCATTCGGCCCGAGGAGGCTGCCAGAGCTATTCTCCATGGTGCATTTCCCATTCAGCGCCGCTGAATGGACGCTGAGGGCTCTGAAAGGACCTGGCGTGGGGGAACCCGCCCTTCCCCGGGCTCTTCTCCACCCTCCCTCCCCAAGGATTTCCAGGGAACTCGAATCCTTCAAAAAGAGCCCCTTGGGAGGGTGGAAATGCAGCGAGGTTGGGAAATGCAGGGAGGATGAGTCTGGATCACCTGGGGGCTGCCCCACCTGAGCTGAGGGATTTCCTTTCCTGAGGGAATAAAACAGCCCGGACAGGTTAAAAAAATAGCTGATGGTAATAAAATCATCAGATGCTCTGGGATCTTAAATTTCTCAATTTTCCTTTGAAAGGGATCTTAAATTTCATTTTTTTTTCCACTTCCCTGCCATGGGCAGGGATAWCTTCMAMTATCCCAGGTTGCTCCAACCTGGCCTTGGACAYTTCCAGGGATGGAAATGGGAAATTTCTCTGGGAAATTTATTCCAGAGCCTCAGCAGCCTCACCCTGAAGGGGATTCTCTGCTGCTGGGGTTTGCTGAGCTGTACAATAGGTGCACAAATCAAACCCTGCAGCCACATTTAACATCATTTCCTGGCCCCTCAGCACCCATGGGAGAGACTGAAAAGTTCCTGGAGTGGCGGGGAATGGATTCTTGTGGGAATAAATKAGTTTTTCTCTGCCGTGTAAGTACACYCCACATTTTAWWWWTAAAATCACCAGTGCTCACTCTTCACCCTGAGCACTGCTGGGGTGTGATTCCTTCTGAGATCGGTGTTGGGAAGGG
>NW_026624677.1:24905-28733 GCF_030028575.1 Malurus melanocephalus | reverse complement strand
CAGGAGTTCTGGAGATGGGATTGGGGTGGAATTGATGCCCCAGGGGATGTCCTGGTTATCAAACAGGGGTGTGGGGGGCTCTGGAGATGGGATTGGGATGGAATTGATGCCCCAGGGGATGTTCTGGTCATCAGGCAGGGCCGTGGTGGGGCTCTGGAAATGGGATTGGGGTGGAATTGCTGCTCCAGGGGATGTCCTTGTCACTGGGCAAGGGCTCTGGAGATGGGTTTGAGGTGGAATTGCTGCCCCATGGGAAGTTCTGGTCATCAGGCAGGGCTGTGATGGGGCTCTGGAGATGGGTTTCGGGTGGAATTGCTGCTCCAGGGGATGTCCTTGTCACTGGGCAAGGGCTCTGGAGATGGGATTGGGGTGGAACTGTTATCCTGGGGGATGTCCTAGTTATCAAACAGGGATGTGGTGGTATGCGGGGATGTCCTGGTTATCGGGCAGGAGCTCTGGAAATGGGATTGGAGTGGAATTGCTGACCTGGGGGCTGTGGGGCAGCCCAAGGGATGTCCTGGTCACTGGGCAGGGGCTCTGGAGATGGGTTTGAAGTGGAATTGATGCCCTGGGGGATGTTCTGGTCATCAGGCAGGGCCGTGGTGGGGCTCTGGAGATGGGTTTTGGGTGGAATTGCTGCTCCAGGGGATGTCTTTGTCATCGGGCAGGAGCTCTGGAGATGGGATTGAGGTGGAATTGCTGACCCGGGAAATGTCCTGGTCACTGGGCAGAGCAGTGGTGGCGCTCTGGAGATGGGATAGGGGTGGAATTGCTGCCCCAAGGGATGTCCTGGTCACTGGGCATGGACACTGGAGATGGGTTTGAGGCGGAAATTATGTTCCGGAGGATGTCCTGGTCACTGGGCAGGAGTTCTGGAGACGGGATTGGGGTGGAATTGCTGTCCTGGGGGCTGTGGGGCAGCCCAAGGGATGTCCTGGTCACTGGACAGGGGCTCTGGAGATGGGATTGATGTGGAATTGATGCCCCAGGGGATGTTCTGGTCATCAGGCAGGGCCGTGGTGGGGTTCTGCAGATGGGTTTCGGGTGGAATTGATGCTCCAGGGGATGTCCTGGTCACTGGGCAAGGGCTCTGGAGATGGGATTGGGGTGGAATTGATGCCCCAGGGGATGTCCTGGTTATCGGGCAGGAGCTCTGGAAATGGGATTGGAGTGGAATTGCTGACCTGAGGAATGTCCTGGTCACTGGGCAGGGGCTCTGGAGATGGGTTTGAAGTGGAATTGATGCCCCAGGGGATGTTCTGGTCATCAGGCAGGGCCGTGGTGGGGCTCTGGAGATGGGTTTCGGGTGGAATTGCTGCTCCAGGAGATGTCCTTGTCATCGGGCAGGAGCTCTGGAGATGGGTTTGAGGTGGAATTGATGCTCCAGGGGATGTCCTGCACACTGGGCAGGGGCACTGGAGATGACCTCATGTGGCTGCTGTCCCAAGAGAACTCCTAATTAATTGATTTCCCCGGAGAGGAGACCCCAAATCCTCCCTCTCTCTGCCATCTGTAAGAGGACAGTGAGGACACTGAGGTCACCCAGCCTCTTTAGCCTGAGGGCAGGATTGGGTTTTCCCAAAGCCTGTCTCACCTGTGACAAACCCTCGGCTGCAGTTTGTGTCCTGTCCCCTCTCCCAGGCCCTCCAGAGCCCGCTGGGATGGGGACTGTCCCTTCCAGCAGTGTCACACCCCTGTGACCCCTGCTCTCAGCCCATCCCTGCAGTGTTTAACACTCTCTCTCCCCAGCCTGCAGCCTGTGAGCAGGAGGAGCAGCCTGGAGCARSATCCCTGCCTGGACTCATCACACGAGGAGGAGGAAAGGATAATTCCATCCCCGCTGAGAAAATGGGAAGCACCATCTCCCCGACAACCCGGGAAGGGCAACTCCAATCCTTGCCTGGGGGCCACATTTGGGATCTGTGCAGCTGGAGGGACACAGCCCTGTGCCACTGAGGGCTCGGGGACAGCATGTCCCTGCAGAGCCGCCGGACCCAGCTGCTGCTGGTCAACTCTCTGACCTTTGGCTTGGAGGTGTGCCTGGCCGCCGGCATCACCTACGTGCCACCACTGCTGCTGGAAGTGGGCGTGGAGGAGAAATTCATGACCATGGTTTTGGGTAGGCGGCTTTGGGCACCTCTGCCAGGTGGTTTTTAACCCTCGGAGGGTCTGGAGGGTGGTGCTGGGTGAGGGCAGGGGGAGTTATCCTTGTCAAGGGAAGATTTGGGTTTGGAGGATGGTGCTGGGTGAGGGTGCTGGGTGAGGGCAGGGGGAGTTATCCTTGTCAAGGGAAGATTTGGGGTTGGAGGATGGGGCTGTGTGAGGGCAGGGGGTGTTATCCTTGTCGAGGGAAGATTTGGGTTTGGAGGATGGGGCTGTGTGAGGGGCAGGGGGAGTTATCCTTGTCGAGGGAAGATTTGGGTTTGGAGGATGGTGCTGGGTGAGGGTGCTGGGTGAGGGCAGGGGGAGTTATCCTTGTCGAGGGAAGATTTGGGTTTGGAGGATGGGGCTGTGACCCAGCGAAACCTCCCAAATTCACCCTTTTTATGGTGCACACAGCCCATAAACCGACCTGTAACACCCTCTGTCTCTTTCCCAGGGATAGGCCCCGTCCTCGGGCTGCTTTTCGTCCCCCTCATCGGCTCGGCCAGCGACCACTGGCGCAGCAGCTACGGCCGCAGGAGACCCTTCATCTGGGCGCTGTGCCTGGGCGTGCTGCTCAGCCTTTTCCTCATCCCCCACGCCAGCAGCTTGGCCGGCTTTTGCTCCCTCAACCCGCGGCCCCTGGAGATCTCCTTCCTCATCCTGGGCATCAGCCTGCTGGATTTCTGCGGCCAGGTTTGCTTCACGCCGCTGGAAGCGTTGCTGTCTGATTTGTTCCAGGAGCCAGACAGCTGCCGCCAGGCTTTTTCCGTCTATGCTTTCATGATCAGCCTGGGGGGCTGCATCGGTTACCTGCTGCCCGCCATCGACTGGACCTTCCTGGCGCCTTACCTGGGCGGCCAGCAGAGCTGTCTCTTCACCCTGCTGGCCCTCATCTTCCTCTCCTGCGTGCTGGCCACGCTCTTTGTGACTGAGGAACCCGCTCGGGGGGATTTGGAGCTGAGGGAAGCGGCGGTGAAGCCGTGGCGGGGTTGCTGCGTTCCGCGGGGACGCCGCGTCCTGCAGGCTCTGCGCGGTGTGTGCGCGCTGCTGCCGCGGCTGCACGGCCTCTGCTGCCGCATCCCCAGGGTGGTGCGCCGCCTCTTCGTGGCCGAGCTGTGCAGCTGGATGGCCCTCATGACCTTCATGCTGTTCTACACGGATTTTGTCGGAGAAGGGCTGTACCACGGAGTGCCCAGGGCCAAGCCGGGCACCGAGGCCAGGCGGCATTATGATGAAGGTGAGCGAGTGAGCCTGCGATGGAAACATTTCCCAGGAGCTCAGCTTGGATGGTGATGTAAAAAAAAAAAAATTACAGCCAGCTTGGTTTTATGCAGTGGGACAGGAAAGAATGTTTTCCTGTGGATCCCGGAGCGTGGCATGGTGACAAAATTGGGAAATAGCTCCCAGTTGTTCCCAGCACGGATCCAGCAGGGTGGCCCTGGCCCGGGGCGGGGTTGCCGGGTGGCAGAGCCACCCTGGCAGGTGACACAGGGACCAGGATGGGGCTGGCACTGTCTGCGGGCTCTGCTGGCCACTGCCAGGCCCTGGCACTGCTGTCCCCTCCTGTTTGGGAGGGGTGATGGCGCTCCCCATACCTGGGAGAGCAGGGGGTGGGATGCCAGAGTGAGGTGGAGTGTGCTGCTGGGATTCTCACAGCTTTTCTGGGATTCTCACAGCTTTCCC
>NW_026624677.1:23170-24834 GCF_030028575.1 Malurus melanocephalus | reverse complement strand
TCCCAGCTGTTTTTGGGATTCTCACATCTTTCCCAGCTCCCTCTCCAGTGTTTTAATGTTGGTCACACACCTGTAGCAGCTCCATCCCCACTCTCCAGCAGCGCTTCACCTGCTCACAGGCATTTTCTGCCCTCCCATTTTGGCTCCTGCGTGGTGCCAAACCTCTCTTTTCCTCTCCCTAATCCAAACCTTTTTGTTTTCCTGGCCTCCTCCTCCCGTTTTCCACTSGGAGGGCCCTGCAGCACACTGCCCCTTTGTGCTGGGTGTCTGTTTAACTTCGAGGCAGTTTAATTATTGTTTAACACCTGCACCGTTGAGCTCCCGGCAGCTCAGCCCTCCAATGTGCCAACCGTCAAAGAAAAGCTGCTGAGCAACGATCCCGGCCCCAAAGAGTTAAYGGCTTTAATTCCTGAAATCCGGATTGCTCYCGGATCCTAACAATYCCTRCCCCRAAGTGTCWGTGGCRTTAATTYCYTGAAATCCGAGCGATCTTTGTGAAAGGGAAAGGTCTGGGATCCTAACGATCCCTGCCCCAAAGAGTTAATGGCTTTAATTCCCTGAAAAATGAGAGATCTTTGCAAAAGGGTGAGGTCGGGATTTCTCGCGGATCCTAACGATCCCTACCCCAAATAATTAATGGCTTTGATTCCCTGAAATCTGAGTGATCTTTGCGAGAAAGGTTAAGGTCTAAATACGGACCCTAAGGATCCCTGCCCCAAAGAGTTAACAGCTTTAATTCCCTGAAATCTGATTTTTTCGAGAAAGATTAAGGTCTAGATCCGGATCCTACCGATCCCTGCCCCAAAGAGTTAACAGCTTAAATTCAATAAAATCCTGATTGCTCCCGGATCCTACCGATCCCTGCCCCAAAGGGGTTAAGCACTTTAATTCCCTGAAATCCGAGCGATCTTTGGCAAAGGCTGGATTTCTCTCGGATCCCTGCCCCAAAATTAAGTGGCTTTAATTCCCTGAAATCCGGATTGCTCCCAGATCCTACCGATCCCTGCCCCAAAGGGTTAAGAGCTTTAATTCCCTGAAATCTGATTTTTTTCGAGAAAGATTAAGGTCTAGATCCGGTTCCTAGCGATCCCTGCCTCAAAGAGTTAACAGCTTTAATTCCCTGAAAAATGAGCGATCTTTATTAAAGGGTGAGGTCGGGATTTCTCCCGGATCCCAACCATTCCAGCCCCAAAATTAAGTGGCTTTAATTCCCTGAAATCCGGATTGCTCTGGATCCTACCGATCCCTGCCCCAAAGAGTTAACAGCTTTAATTCCCTGGAATCCTGATTGCTTTCATATCCTAACGATATCCTAACGATACGATCCCTGCCCCAAAGAGTTAACGGCTTTAATTCCCTGAAATCTGATTTTTTTCGAGAAAGATTAAGGTCTAGATCCGGACCCTAACGATCCCTGCCCCAAAGAGTTAAGCACTTTAATTCCCTGGAATCCGAGCGATCTTTGCCACAGGGTAAGGTCCGGATTGCTCCCGGATCCTAATGATCCCTGCCCCAAAATTAAATGGCTTTAATTCCCTGGAGTCCTGATTGCTCCTGGTTCCTAACGATCCCTGCCTCAAAGAGTTAACAGCTTTAATTCCCTGAAATCTGATTTTTTTTTTCGAGAAAGATTAAGGTCTAGATCCGGTTCCTAACGATCCCTG
>NW_026624677.1:19744-21871 GCF_030028575.1 Malurus melanocephalus | reverse complement strand
GTTTTTGGAGTTTGGAAGTGAAAGAGAGGGAAGGATGTTTTTGGGAGAGGGGAAGATGTTTTTGGGGGTTGGGACTGATGGAGAGAGAAGTGTGTTTTGCGGTTTGGGAATGAAGGAGAGGGAAGGAAGTTTTTGGGAGAGGGAAGGATGTTTTTGGAATTTGGAAGTGACAGAGAGGGAAGGATGTTTTTGGGAGAGGGAAAAATGGTTTTTGGGAGAGGGAAAAATGGTTTTTGGGAGAGGAAAAATTGTTTTTGGGAGAGGGAAAAATGGTTTTTGGGAGAGGGAAAAATGGTTTTTGGGAGAGGGGAAAGATGTTTTTGGGGGTTGGGACTGATGGAGGGTAAAGCATGTTTTGCAGTTTGGGAATGAAGGAGAGGGGAGGATGTTTTGGGGATTTGGGACTGATGGAGAAGGAAAGATGGTTCTGGAGTTTTGGAGAGAGGGGAGGATATTTCTGGAGTTTGGGACTGGTGAAGAGAGAAAGGTGTTTTTGGGATTTGGCACTGATGGAGAAGGGAGTGATAGAGAGGGAAAGATGTTTTTTTGGAGGTTGGGACTGATGGAAAGATGTTTTTGGGACTTGGCGCTGACAGAGAAGGGAGTGATAGAGAGGGAAAGATGTTTTTTTGGAGGTTGGGACTGATGGAAAGATGTTTTTGGGACTTGGCGCTGATGGTGAAGGATGGTTTTGGAGTTTGGGACTGAGAGAAGGATGGTTTTGGAGTTTGGGACAAAGCGAAGCATGTTTCAGGGTTTTGGGGCTGATGGAAGAATGTTTTTGGAGTTTGAGACTGAGGGAAGGATATTTTAGGGTTTTGGGGCTTAAGGAAGGCTGTTTTAGGGTTTTGGGGCTGATGNAATTCCAAAAATTAGGGTGGCATCGGGGTTCCCATGGGGTGCCCGTGATGGAGGAGAGGGGCTGGGGAAATCTGGGATTTGTTGGGTGATGCTGCTCTGCTTCCTGAGCCACACCAGGCTCTCAGGGCTCCTGAGAGTTTGAAACTGGAGGAGAGGGGAGGAAGTTTTTTGGGAGAGGGAAAGATGTTTTTTGGGAGAGGGAAAGATGTTTTTTGGGAGAGGGAAAGATGTTTTTTGGGAGAGGGAAGGATGTTTTTGAGAGGGGGAAGATGTTTTTGGGAGAGGGGAAGATGTTTTTGGGAGCTGGGACTGATGGAGAGGGAGAGATGGTTTTGGGAGTGGGAAAGATGTTTTTGGAGTTTGGAAGTGACAGAGAGGGAAGGATGTTTTTGGGAGAGGGCAAAATGGTTTTTGGGAGAAGAAAAATGGCTTTTGAGAGAGGGAAAGGTGTTTTTGAGAGAGGGAAAGGTGTTTTTTGGGAGAGGGGAAGACGTTTTTGGGGGTTGGGACTGATGGAGAGAGAAGCATGTTTTGCGGTTTGGGAATGAAGGAGAGGGAAGGAAGTTTTTGGGAGAGGGGGAAAGACGTTTTTGGGAGCTGGGACTGATGGAGAGGGAGAGATGTTTTTGGGAGAGGGAAAGATGTTTTTGGAGTTTGGAAGTGACAGAGAGGGAAGCATGTTTTCTGATTTGGGAATGAAGGAAAATAAAGTTTTTGGGAGAGAGAAGGATATTTTTGGAGTTTGGAAGTGAAAGAGAGGGAAGGATGTTTTTGGGAGAGGGAAGGATGTTTTGGGGAGAGGGAAAGATGTTTTTGGAGTTTGGAAGTGAAAGAGAGGGAAGGATGTTTTTGGGAGAGGGGAAGAAGTTTTTGGGGGTTGGGACTGATGGAGAGAGAAGTGTGTTTTGAGGTTTGGGAATGAAGGAGAGGGAAGGAAATTTTTGGGAGGGGGAAGATGTTTTTTGGGAGAGGGAAGGATGTTTTGGGGGTTGGGACTGATGGAGAAGGGAGTGATAGAGAGGGAAAGATTTGGGACTGATGGAAAGATGTTTTTGAGACTTGGCGCTGAGGGAGAAGGATGCTTTTGGAGTTTGGGACAGAGGGAAGGATGTTTCAGGGTTTTGGGGCTGATAGAAGGCTGTTTTTGCAGTTTGAGACTGAGGGAAGGATATTTTAGGGTTTTGGGGCTTAAGGAAGGCTGTTTTAGGGTTTTGGGGCTGATGGAAGAATGTTTTTGGAGTTTGGGACTGATGGAAGGCTGATTTT
>NW_026624677.1:18640-19264 GCF_030028575.1 Malurus melanocephalus | reverse complement strand
GTAGGAAGGATATTTTTGGAGTTTGGGGCTGAGGAAAGGATGTTTGGCTGTGTGAATCTCAGGGACATTATCCATCACCCCCTGTCCCCTCTCAGGTGTCCGCATGGGCAGCTTGGGCCTCTTCCTGCAGTGCATCACCTCCATCTTCTTCTCGACAATCATGGACCGGCTGGTGAAGCGTTTTGGCACGCGGGCGGTGTACCTGACCAGCGTGGTGTTCTTCCCTGGTGCCGCCTGTGTCATGTGCCTGTCCCRCAGTGTCACCGTGGTCACCATCTCGGCCGCCCTGACCGGCTTCACCTTCTCGGCGCTCCAGATCCTGCCCTACACGCTGGCGTCGCTCTACCACCACGACAAACAGGTAGGGATTTGCTCCAGAGAGCTGYAAATTTTTAGGGAATCTGGCACTGATGCCTGGTCTGGATTATCTAAATCAGAAACTGGRCAAAATTCAGAGAATCCAAAGCAGTTCTGTTATTGCAGTCCCACACCCACAATGGGCAATGGCTCACGGGTTTTTCACCCTTTCTCACTTTTGTCCATTTTGGGGCTGAATCCTCCAATTGCAGCTCAGCCAATGCAGTCATTGACTCCAAGTTGGCTCCCCCCAATTCTCTGTTGTTT
>NW_026624677.1:9397-18557 GCF_030028575.1 Malurus melanocephalus | reverse complement strand
GTGTCAACAAATGCTCTGGGAATACTCCAGAGACCTCACAGCTCGAGGAGAGCAAGGCAAAAAGGGTGAGAAGGGAAACATTTTGGTTCCCTCAGTGAAAAGGGAAAGATTTTGGTTCTCTCAATGAGAAGGGAAATACTTTGGTTCTCTCTAGAAGGGAATGAGTTTGGTTCTCTCAGTGAAAAGAGAAAGATTGTGGTTCCCTCGGTGAGAAGGGAAAGATTTTGGTTCCCTCAGTGAGAAAGGAAAGATTTTGGTTCCCTCAGTGAGAAGGGGAATATTTTGGTTCTCTCAGTGAGAAGGAAAAGATTTTGGTTCACTCAAGAAGGGAAAGATTTTGGTTCTCTCAGTGAGAAGGGAAAGATTTTGGTTCCCTCGGTGAGAAGGGAAAGGTTTTGGTCCCCTCAGTGAAAAGGGAAAGATTTTGGTTCTCTCGAGAAGGGAATGATTTTAGTTCTCTCGAGAAGGGCAAGATTTTGGTTCTCTCAAGAAGGGAAGGACTTTGGTTCTCTCGAGAAGGGAAAGATTTTGGTTCCCTCAGTGAGAAGGAAAAGATTTTGGTTCCCTCAGTGAAAAGGGAAAGATTTTGGTTCCCTCAGTGAGAAAGGAAAGATTTTGGTTCCCTCAGTGAGAAGGGAAATATTCTGGTTCTCTCAGTGAGAAGGGAAAGATTTTGGTTCTCTGAAGAAGGGAAATACTTTGGTTCTCTCTAGAAGGGAATGATTTTGGTTCTCTCTAGAAGGGAATGATTTTGGTTCTCTCTAGAAGGGAATGATTTTGGTTCTCTTGAGAAGGGAATGATTTTGGTTCTCTTGAGAAGGGTAAGATTTTGGTTCTCTCAAGAAGGGAATGATTTTGGTTCCCTCAGTGAAAAGGGAATGATTTTGATTCCCTGTGCCCCTTTTTCTGGTGCAGTGAGCAGGGTCTGGGCAGGCAGATGGAGCTGCTGGGCTCAGGTTTGTGCAGAGCTGAGAACAGAGCCCTCCCTGATCTCCCAGCGCTGCTCTGTCCCCGCTGGTGCCACTTCTGAGCATCCCAGATGGGAGACGCCGCTCATCCCTGAGCTGCTKCTCTGCCCTTGGTGCAGGCAGGGTTTGGGTTCCCAGGCACCCACCCCACAAACCTTTCCATCAACATCCCAAAATGTGCTCTGGTTCCTCACTCCTGCCCTGCTCTGCTGGTTCCAGGGTGGGCTCAGCCCAGCGAGGAGCTGCCACCGCAAGGCTCAGCAGGAAATGTCCCCATGCTGGTTTTGAGCTGCTCCAGCACCAGCRAGGCTCTGCTTGGCCGGGTTCCCCMGTGACTCAGGGCTGCTCCAGGTCTGTGCCACAGCCCTTCTCACGTGTGCCAGGCTGAGCTGGCACTCCCCTGAACACACACAGCGCTCTGGTTTTGCTCTCCTGCACAAAAACAAGGCACCCTGCACCCCTGAGAGCCCCAGCTCCTTCCTCACGCCGCTCCCTCTTTCCCACAGGTGTTCCTCCATAAATTCAAGAGGAAAGAAGAGGAAGACGCCGCTCTCCTGGACAAGAAATCCTTCTCCAAAGGGTTGCTSCCCAGCCAGAAACTGCCTTACCAAAATGGCCATGCTGGGAGCCTTTTCCCCCCTTCCTCCTCCTCCTCCTCTTCATCCCCTGTGGCCGTGTCCAGCTCGGCTCTGTGCGTCAGCTCCTCCTGCGACGTTTCCCTGCGGATGGTGGTGGGAGAACCAGAGCCAGGCCGAGGGATCTGCCTGGACCTGGCCATCCTGGACAGTGCTTTCCTCCTGTCCCAAGTGGTGCCCTCGCTCTTCATGGGCTCCATCGTGCAGTTCACCCAGTCTGTCACCGCCTACATGGTGTCTGCTGCTGGCTTCGGGCTGGTSGCCATCTACTTCGCCACCAAAGTGGTGTTTGACAAGGGGGACATGGCCAAATACTCTGTGTGACAACAGGGAAGACACCTGGGTGGCAGCAGGAGCTGAGTTTGTGCCCAGAGGGTCACTTGGAGTAGCCTGGCGTGGCACTGGCTGTCCCCAAACCGCTGCTGTCACCCCRGGGCTGGGGACAGCACGGGGTTAATCTCAGGTGTAAATAAGAGGCTTTGGGGCGCTGTGCTCTGGGCCAGAAGGGCTTTCCAAAGGTGCCTTGAGCAGAGGGAAAATGGGGGAAAAAGGGAATTGGAGTTTCCCTTTGAGGGGGAAAAAGGGAATTGGAGTTTCCCTTTGAGGGGGAAAAAGGGAATTGGAGTTTCCCTTGACGGGGAAAAAGGGAATTGGAGTTTCCCTTAAGGGGGAAAAAGGGAATTGGAGTTTTCCTCCAATAACGGGTCGTGTTCCCGAGCAGGGATGGGGTAAATCACCAGCTCTCCTCTCCTCCACCTCCAGCTGGGCCCTCTGCCCCTGCTCATGGTGGTTTTACCCAATCCTTGAGCAATATTTCAGCAAATGGAGCACTGGGAAAGGATTTCCTGGGGAAAAAAAAAACCCAGGAAAAAGTTGGGCTGTGGGGCCGAGGGGGTGCCCAGGATTGTGCTCACACTTCTGTCCTTCTGTCCTTTTGTCCTTCCCTCCTTCCCCACCCRGAGAAAAGCCACTGTGCCTTGTTTTGGAAAAAGCAAGGAGCATCCCATTAGGCCCCGTTCCAAAARGTGACTTAACCTTTACCTACATAGCAGCTTGCATCAGATAGAGAGCACTTCTGAGCTTTTATTTTTTTATTTTAATGATTGTTTTTGCTCTCTTCCCACAGCTCTCAATAACTCTGACCTCTCACTCCTCACCTCAGTGCCTGCCCTGATCTCTCAGATCCAGGCTGTTGTGCCTTTCCCTGGCCCCTAAAAGGGAATTTTTTGGGGTTTTCAGAGGGGTTTTTAGTGCTGAGAGCAGGAGGAGCTCTCCTGGAAGGCCTGGGGAAGTSRCTGCTGATGAGTTAAACCCAGACCYGGAGCTGGTCCCTGYCTSTGGCTGTTRGGGCTTCCTTAAAATTMATTTTATTTCCAGCCAGGAGCYCAGATTCTCACTGAGGCAGAGAAAACTCCTGTTAAAGTGAGACCAATAATTTTGCTGCTGTAAAACCAGGACCAAGCCCTCCTGGGACGTCCAGGTTGTTTTGGCTTCCAGCTCTGCCAGCAGGGTGTGAATCCCTTTGGTCAATCCCATCCCCTGTCCGAGTGTCCCATTTGGGACAAATCCTCTGCTGGCACATTCCARCCTCTCCAAGRGCTACCCCCACACCGAGGAGGAWCTGAGGTGCTGGGSCCRGTCAGAAATGCCCCAAAATGCGTGRAGAAAAAACTGGATTAATGCTGYGAGCACTCACACAAACCCCAGCAGTTCCCCACTGTGCCCAGCCTAAACGAGCTGTTTGTGAGGAATTTTTTTTTTGTGGAGGTGTGTGGGCAGCCAGACGYACTTGTGAGGTTGGGCTGGAGGGCAGAACGTTGCTATTTTGGCAGATTTTGTCAGCCTGTTCCTTGGCAGGGAGGCWGGGTGACTCCCCTGCTGTCTGAGCCGGGCCCTCAAAGAGCTGCTCAGCCCTGGAATTGTCCCTTTCCCGTCAGGGGTCACTGTTTTTGTTTTAGTTCTTCTCAAATTATGGGCCTGCCAGCCTCCCTTTCCCACAGCAAGRGCTGCGTGCTGAAACGCAGCTGCTTCGGGGACCGATTTGGCAGCGCTTTAACCACTTCCAGAAACATTTTTGGGGTCTGGACTTCCTCCCCTGGGCTCTGTCCAGGCTGCAGCGGGAAGGATTTGAAGCAAAATYTTATTGCCAGAGGTGGGGTGTCCTTAGGGTGACCCAAGGCTGAAAATTTGGGTTTTCATAAAAGGATAAACCCCTTTATTTTTAATATTTTGAATATTTCTCATGTAAATGTGGGGGATGTTCCCKGCACAGAGGCTGCTCTGATGCTTTTGATAATTTCAGTGCCTCAAGTRCTTCCACACTGAGCTTCAGCTGAAGGGCTTGGGTGGCAAAGGCCTTAAATTCTTCGTTGCAAACCGCCCCAAGCGATGGGTGAGAAGGGCACAGAGCTGGGGTTTGTAACGGGAGATCAGAGAGAGAGCAGGAGGACGAGGAAATCTTTATAAAATTGGGATTTTGGCTTCTTGTAGAACAGTTTCTCTGTTGGGATCACATTTTGGACCAGCAAGGGATGTTTTAGTCCAGATAAAAGCATCCCTTACCTGCTGTTAACGATATTCTTGATGTGAAAACAGAATTTCTGCAGGATTTGGTCCCACCTGACCCCAGGTTTGGGTCGGAKCTCCTCAGATCTGCTGAGCAGGAGCTTTTCCCTTCCAGGTACGAGGTGCTGCGTGCACCGTGCTCTCCTCACGGGTCAATCCTGCCCCACTTTCGGCGAGCTGGGAGTTGTGAGCGTGGAAAAGGGAGAGTTTAACCGAGGCTGTGTGGATCCCTCGGGAAGGGAAGGATGGATGGATGGATGCTGGTTTTCCTTCTGAGGTCACATCCTGCCGGCGATTCGCGGTTTTATTTATTCGGAAGAGTGAATATTTTGTATACGACGCGAGAGGAAAGGCTTTTATTATAAATTTTTATGGAAAAGGGCGGGGGGGGTGGAATAAAAGGTGTTGAAAAAGGGAAAAATGCCCAATGCGCTGAGACGGCCGCGAGGGGGCGCCACCGGCGCGCGGGGAGGGGCGTGGTCAAAGTGGGGGGCGTGGCCAAGGAATGACGAGCGTGGGTGGGTGTGGCCAATGGTTGAGGGGTGGGGTGGGCGTGGTCAAAGCAGAGGGGCGTGGYCTGAATGTCACTATTGTCACGATAAATTGAGGGGAGGAGTCATTTGGACAGGGGAATTGGGCGTGGCCAGTGAAAAAGGGGCGGGGTTAGTGTCTCGAGGGTGGGGCAATGGGCGGGGCAATGGGCGGGGCCAGGAGGGCTCTGCTGCCGGTCCCCATGTGCCACCGGTGCCACCCGTGCCAGCGGTGCCAGCGGGACAAGGGACGAGCTTTTCCCCCACGGAACCGCCCCCTTTTCCCCCAAAAAGCTCCAATCCCGCAGAACAGCCCCAGAGCAGGAGCCACTCCCCCCTGTCACCCCCAGAAATTTTGGGACAAAATCAAAGCCTTCCGTGACTGAACCATCCCGAGGAGTACCTGAGGATTTTGAGAAGCTGAGACCTTCCCAACCCCTGCCAGGAAATAAATAAGTGTTATTAATTATTATCAATATTTATTTAAAGGATGGATGTTTTATGTGTGGTTTATCAGTGATGTTAAAAGCTGAGAGGCTGCGATAGGGGGTCAGTGACACCCAGAGTCACAGCAGCGCACACGGAACAGCCGCGGGTCACCCTTTCTGTGCATCTTCGGTGTTGGAGAGGGTTCTTTTTTCCGTTTTGTTTCCTTTTTTATGGATTTGAAACCTTACCCTGGCCCAAAATCTCACGAACAGAAAAACTCGGTGTGGTTTGGTGGGGCTCAGCCCAAAGCCACCCTCAGGGGACCCGCAAAGCCGCGACAAGGACACGCCTCACCCTTGTCCCGGCAGCAGAATCCGAACTCCTCAGCCCTGCCCCAAACCTTCCTCCCGAACACCCGGATCCTCCCGGATTCCAACAGCTCTCGACTCCTTTTTCCTGAAACGCTGGAAAAACCTGGAGCGCTTCCAGCGTAAATGAACGGCGAGAGAAGAAACAGCGGCGGGGTGGCGGGATCTCCTCCGGGAGCTGCTCCGGGACCGAGCCGGGACATCCCGGTGCCCCTCCCGTGCCAATGGGGCGGGCAGAGCCGGGAGCCGCCCCCGGCGGAGCCGCGGGAGCCGCGGGGAGCGGAGCCGGGTAAGGGGCACGGGGAAAGGGGAGCGGGGGTCCCGCTGGCAGCGCTCCCGGAGCCGGGCACGGGAACGGGGGGGCTGCGGGACCGACAGGACCGGGCTCGGTGTCCCCGGACCGGGCTCGGTGTCCCCGGACCGGACTCGGTGTCCCCGGGGCTGCAGCGGAGCCAAAGCCTGGCTTGTCCTTGGGCACGGCTTTGGGCTGAGGATCCACGCGTGGCACTGGCACTGTGTGATTTATCCCCAAAGGTTCAGCGAGCCCCGCTGCTGCACGGCCCCCGTGAGCGATTCCCGGCCCTGGGGAGGCTCCGGTTGTTTGTTCCCGTTGCTCGGTCACCGGAGGGGAGCCGTGACCCTCGGCTGAGCTCTGGCTGACCTTGGGCAAACCGCGCTCTCCATGTGCTCGGGCTGCACATGTGACGATTTCTACAACGCTCTCGGGGCTCGGAAAAACCGAAGGAGCACAAAATGCAAAGTGAGGTCTGGGAACGGCGTTGCCCTGGCGGGGAGGGACAGATCAGGGCTCCGTTTGCTTGCGGTGGCTTTGGGGTGACAGCGCCAGTGGCATTTTTGCAGTTGGATTGACGGGGTGGTGACATCTGTAACCTGCTGAGTCTGCTGGCACAGAATGTGCCCCACAGCACAACTCTGGGGCATCACCAGCGCCCTAAATCAGTGGGAAACTGAGGAACAGGAGCTCCAGGAGCTCCCCCAAGGCTGCCCTGCTCAGATCCCTTTTGCCCTGCTCAGCAGCTCAGCCTGGACCCTCCTGCCCTCTGTTCATCCCTTTATTCCTGCTATCAGAAGGGTTATTTATTCCTCCTGGCTCAGAAGKTTTGTGCTCCATCAGGAGTTTGGGGTTGAATTCAGCTGTCCTGGGGACACGCTGGAGGGATGGACATTCCCCRAGCTGCTCTGCAGGATCTGGATGGAAAATCAGGTTTTAGGGCACGGTGGGAGAGGTAAACAGGAACATTTGGTAGCCAGAGGGGGAAGGCTTTCCCTGCAGAAAGAGGAGACAGAGAAGAGGCAGGAAAGATCCTAAAACTGGTGTTGGAGGAAGGAGTGGAACTGCCTGCAAGGGGTGGGTCAGAGCAGAAATTTGGGTTKTGATGAAAATTTGAAGCCCAAAKGCTGAGATTGGCCTGAACAGCTCCYTCACCTCGCAGTGACCAGTGCCAGGCCCTGCTCGCTGTGACCCCATGCTGGGCTGTGCTGGAGGCACTGGGCAGCACTGGGAATGCCCCTGCATCCTGCAGGGCCAGCTCTGATCGATTCCTTAAGGAGAGGAACATTAATATCGCATCCAGAGCGCTCAAAAATCCCCTCTGGCAGCTGTCAGGACCCTGAGGAGCGCTGATAACMAGGACTGGCCCGACTGGTTTGCAGCTCCTCAGAAATCCCATGGAAAAGGTTCACAAAGGGGCTTGGACAAAGCTTTTCCCTCCCCTGAAAACTCCATTTCTGCATTAAACACAAACAAATCCCTGCACCTTGGGGGGTTTGGTGCTCCAGAGCAGGACTCAGGAAGGGGAGAGGGACAGGGATGGGACAGGGATGGGAACAGGGATAGGGACGGGGACAGGGACAGTTTGTGGCTGCTCTGTGGCTGCTTGGGCACCTCCCTTCCACTCCCTGAGCCCCAGGAGGTTTTGAGGGGTCTGTGACAGTCCCTGTCACCTCCTAGGGTGCACAGCTCTCCCCTGGACACGTTGAGCTCTCTCTCAGTGCTTTGCCAACGTGCCATCATGTCCCCAGGGCTCGAGGGGTCTGTCATTGTCACTGTCACCTCCTGGGGCGCACAGCTCTCCCCTGGCCACACTGTGCTCTCTCTCAGCACTTTTCCAATGCGCCGTTCGTGTCCCCAGCGGCCCCAGGGCTGACCCCAGGCTGRCTGCGCTGCTCTCCGCGGTGCGGCCGAGCCAGGACAGACCTGCCCGGACAGAACCCAGCGCGTTCGGGCAGCGCCGCGCCCCCGGCACGGGGTGAGCGCTCCCCGGAGCTCCGGGCGGGCCGGGCTGGCAGCAGCTCCCCGGAGCCGTCGGRTGACCCGGGCTGGGAGAAAACTCTCTCCCAGCGCCCCGTCTGGGTCACAATGAACCCCCCGAGCCATCCCCAGCACCCCCCGGCAGCGCCGAGCTGCCCTCCGGCGTGGGTGGCGGGGCGAGGGAGCGATGAACGGCTCCTTTGTGTGGTTTTACCTCCAAAAACTCCCCGGATTCGTTGGCTTTTGGGGGAATCTGCCTCTCCGCTGGCAGCCAGAGGAGGAGAACGGTCAGCGTTTGTGTTTTCCCAGCAGCAGACTCTAAAAACAAAGGCCGCTGCCAGGTTGTGCTGTTTTCTTTCCAGAGCACAGCCCGCGCTGTTGAAAGGTTGAGCTCTCCGTGTTTGTTTTCTCCTTTGGAAATAACCCCGGYGCCGTTCCCTTGCAGATGAACGCAGAATTCCCCGGCTGAGCCCTCCCGAGCCAAGAACCGCGTGCGGGGAGGCCACAAATGGTCTCTGTGAGCTGCCAGGACCTGCTGCCCGCCTTGACCGGCCCTTCCCTGCTCGAGAGCTTGGCCAGCGCCCTGCAGTGCAGGATGMCACCGTCCCTTCTGCCCGGCCATGGCGGTGACAGAACACTCGGCCACCCAGAAAGCTCCGGCCACMTCCTGGCGGGTGGCACCGGCCACACCGAGGGCATCGCGCTGCCCGGTGCCAACGGGGAGCCCCCCAAACCCCAAAGCGCCGAGGCTCAGCTCCGCCTGCCAGAATTCTGCCTCTCGCAGGACTTCATCCCCACCCTGGAGGAGATCGAGGAGTTCCTGCGGGAGAAGGCAGAGCTGCCCCGGGATGGAGCCGGCGATCCTCACCCTGCGGGGTGGAAGGTGGAGGGCAGAGGAGGAGGAGGAGGAGGAGGAGGGGATGATGTCCCCAAGGCCGCAGGGACAGCCCAGCCCGTGCCTGCCGCCAGCGTTCCCGTTGTCCTGCAGCTCCATCCTCTCCCGATGGACAGCGCGGCCCCTCCAGCGCAATGCGGGGGGCTCAGGGTGGCCCAGCTCCTCCTCAGCCTGCAGACCCCCAACCTCCCCCTCCTCCCGCACCTCCAGCCCCCCGCCACCCTCCCGGACCAAAAATACATCAAAATCGCCCCTCTGCCCGCGGCCGCGGGGGACGGGAGCGAGGGGGAGGCGATCCCCAGGCTCCAGCAGGGCTCCCCTTCGCTGCTCCGCGCCCACCGCTGCGCCCACCCCGGCTGCGGGAAGGTTTATTCCAAGAGCTCCCACCTCAARGCTCATTTCCGACGGCACACGGGGGAGAAACCCTACAGCTGCGCCTGGCCCGACTGCGGCTGGAGGTGAGCGCGGCTCCCCGAGGGCGGGCGGGCTCCTGCCCGG
>NW_026624677.1:6824-8169 GCF_030028575.1 Malurus melanocephalus | reverse complement strand
AGTTTTCAGAACTTCACCCCMGTCCTGGGCAGTTTCTCCCTCCCCAGCTCCAGCCCGGGCTGGAAATCTCATTGCTGTTGTGGGAAATGAGGGGATGCTCAGGGTTTGCAGGGAGAATCCACAACCCCAGGGAGAATCCAGAGCTTCAGGGAGAATCCACAGCCCCAGAGAGAACCCAGAACCCACAGCTCCAGGGAGAATTCACGGCCCCAGAGAGAACCCACGGCCCCAGGGAGAATCCACAGCTTCAGGGAGAATCCAGAACCCCAGGAGAACCCTGAATCCACAGCTCCACAGAGAATCCACAGCCCCACAGAGAACCCACAGCCCCATGGAGAACCTTCCCTCACCTTCAGTGATGCTGCTCCGGGCCGGATGTGGAGCTCCAGGAAAGCATCCCTACCCTCTGGTGGTTTTTGGCCACTTCCAGCCTGAGCTCTTTTCCCCCAAAAAACCCATTTTTTTCTCAGCGCCTGGGCCTATCAGCCGAAAACAAACAGAGGAAGTAGGTGCAGAGCATCCTTTAATAACAGGGAAAAATCCAGATCTCAGCGGGTGAATCCTCATCCCTCTGTTTCCAAATCCTCAGAGGGGTTTGTGTTGGGAGCTGGGGGTGCCTCTGCCTGCTCTGGGGTGGCAGGGACAGTTGTCCCCTCCCTGCTGTCCCTTTATCCCTCCCGTTTCCCGCAGGTTTTCCCGCTCYGATGAGCTCTCCCGCCACAAGCGCTCCCACTCCGGGGTCAAGCCTTACCAGTGCTCAGCCTGTGAGAAGAAATTTGCCCGCAGTGACCACCTGGCCAAGCACCTGAAGGTCCATCGGGGCCAGCCCTACAGCCCACGGACACTGCCAGGGGGCAGCAGGGGTTAATTCCTGCTGTTCATCCCCGCCAGCCGGAGAACGGTGCAGAAATCACTGAAAAAGGGGAAATGATTCCTCAAAAAATGATGGGAGATTTTGTTATCGCTGAGTTCCAGGGTGATGACATTGCCAGGTTGTTTCTGTCCTTCTCCGAAATACAGCTGATGGAAATCAGAGTGAATTTGGGGTGTGTGGAGGGAAGTGAGGTTACGCTGTGAAACAGGAATCGGGCRTTGCAGCATCCCAAAATCCCAGGATGGTTYGGGTTGGGAAGGGACCYTAAAGCTCATCCCAWGGGCAGGGACACYTTCCACCATCCCTGGGTACTCCAGCCTGGCCTTGRACATTCCCAGGGATCCAGGRGYAGCCRCRGCWYCTCTGGRAATTCCATCCCAGCCCCTCCCCACCCTCCCAGCCAGGAATTCCTTCCCAAAATCCCATCTATCCCTAATGGGAAGCCATTCCTCACATCCTGTCACCCCATCC
>NW_026624677.1:4586-5921 GCF_030028575.1 Malurus melanocephalus | reverse complement strand
GTTTTTCACCCTTTCTCACTTTTGTCCATTTTGGGGCTGAATCCTCCAATTGCAGCTGCAGCCAATGCAGTCATTGACTCCAAGTTGGCTCCCCCAATTCTCTGTTGTTTCCATCTCTTGGGGCCTGGCACAGGGAGGTGTCCTTGAGTTTTCTTGGCTCGGGATTTGCTCGGTGCCCCCGGGCAGGGGCGGCTGCCAGCGGGGCTCATGCCTGTCGTGTGTTTTCACCCCCCGTGCCTCTCTGCTGCTCTCCCATCGTGTGTTTTTATGTTTTCACCCCCCGTACCCCTCTGCTGCTCTCCCATCCCGTGTTTTTGTGTTTTCACCCCCGTGTCCTCTGCTGCTCTCCCATTGTGTGTTTTTGGGTTTTCATCCCCCCGTGCCCCTCTGCTGTTCTCCCATCCTGTGTTTTCACCCCTCCGTGCCCCTCTCCTGCTCTCCCATCCCGTGTTTTCACCCCCCCGTACCCCTCTGCTGTTCTCCCATCCCGTGTTTTTGTGTTTTCACCCCCGTGCCCCTCTGCTGCTCTCCCATCCCACGTTTTTGTGTTTTCATCCCCCGTGCCCCTCTGCTGCTCTCCCATCCTGTGTTTTTGTGTTTTCATCCCTCGTACCCCTCTGCTGCTCCCCCATTCTGTGTTTTCACCCCCCGTGCCCCTCTGCTGCTCTCCCATCCTGTATTTTTGTGTTTTCACCCCCTGTGCCCCTCTGCTGCTCTCCCATCCTGTATTTTTGTGTTTTCACCCCCTGTGCCCCTCTGCTGCTCTCCCATCGTGTGTTTTTGTGTTTTCACTCCCCGTGCCCCTCTGCTGCTCTCCCATGGTGTGTTTTCACCGCTCCGTACACTTCTGCTGCTCTCCCATTTTGTGTTTTTGGGTTTTCATCCCCCCGTGCCCCTCTGCTGTTCTCCCATCGTGTGTTTTCACCCTCCGTGCGCCTCTGCTGCTCTCCCATCCTGTGTTTTTGGATTTTCACCCCTCCGTACCCCTCTGCTGCTCTCCTATCGTGTGTTTCACCCACCCGTGTCTCCCATCCTGTGTTTTCAACCCCCGTGCCCCTCTGCTGCTCTCCCATCGTGTGTTTTTGTGTTTTCACCCCCCCCGTGCCCCTCTCCTGCTCTCCTCGCCCCAGCCGCTCTCACAGCGCTCCCTGCTCGCCCCGGACCTGCCCGCTCCTGCCTCCCGCCGCTCCCCGCCGCAGGCCATGGTGAGATGGCAGCGTTTCCAAACTTTGGAGCCAAAAGATTTGGGTCTCACCCTCAATCCAAGGCCCTTCTCTGCTCTCCACACCGGTCCTGGGGTGGCTCTGCTGTGGAGGACAGGGCTGGGAGCAGGGA
>NW_026624677.1:0-1256 GCF_030028575.1 Malurus melanocephalus | reverse complement strand
CCCTGCGGAAGCTGAGAGTTCTGGAGGCAGCGGGGATGAGGATCCCGCAGTCTGCCCGCAGCTCCGGGGCTGCCAGCAGGGGACACGGGTGGCACTGGGGCTGCTGGCTGTCACCTGAGGGGGATGAAAGGGAGCAGGGTCCTGTGGGGAATGGGGGAATAGGAGGAGTGGGAATGGGAATGGGAATGGGAATGGGAGTGGGAGTGGGAGTGGGAATGGGAGTGGGAGTGGGAATGGAAATGGGAATGGGAATGGGAATGGGAGTGGGAATGGGAATGGTAATGGGAATGGTAATGGGAGGAGTGGGAAAGGAAAGGAAAAGAAAGGGAAAGGGAAAGGGG
Organism: Malurus melanocephalus; assembly: GCF_030028575.1. Taxonomy (NCBI): domain Eukaryota; kingdom Metazoa; phylum Chordata; class Aves; order Passeriformes; family Maluridae; genus Malurus; species Malurus melanocephalus. The sequence goes on along the minus strand of NW_026624677.1, from coordinate 915 downwards.
AAGGGAAAGGGAAAGGGAAAGGGAAAGGGAAAGGGAAAGGGAAAGGGAAAGGGAATGGAGGAGTGAGAATGGGAGGAATAGGAATGGCAGGAACCAGGAATGGCAGGAACCGGGAATGGGAATGGGAACGGCAGGAATGGGAATAGGAACGGCAGGAACTGGGAACGGCAGGAATGGGAATGGCAGGAATGGGAATAGGAACGGCAGGAACCGGGAACGGCAGGAACGGGAATGGGAACGGCAGGAACCGGGAACGGCAGGAACCGGGAACGGGGACAGGAACAGGAAATGGGGTCGGGAGCAGGGAATGGGGACAGGAGCAGGGAATGGGGACAGGAGCAGGGAATGGGGATGGGAGCAGGGAATGGGGTTGGGAGCAGGAAATGGGGATAGGAGCAGGAAATGGGGTCGGGAACAGGGAATGGGGACAGGAATAGGGAATGGGGACAGGAATAGGGAATGGGGTGGGGAGCAGGGAATGGGGTTGGGAGCAGGGAATGGGGTTGGGAGCAGGGAATGGGGTTGGGAGCAGGGAATGGGGACAGGAGCAGGAAATGGGGACGGGAGCAGGGAATGGGGTGGGGAACAGAGAATGGGATCGGGAGCAGGGAATGGGGTGGGGAGCAGGGAATGGGGACAGGAGCAGGGAATAGAGTTGGGAACAGGAAAGGGATACATTGACATCACAGATTTCAGGGTTCTGTTCTGACTTCCCAAGCTCCCCGCTCCCGAAATAGAGCTCTGCCCTGTGCCTGGTCCCTGCCGTGTCGTTTTTGGGCAGGGAGGATGTGATCTTTCTATATTTGCTGCCAGGACAATAATACTGATGGCTGCTATTTTTAACCCGTCAGCGGGGCAGAAATGCGCTCGGGAATGTTCGGGGAGCGGAGCAGCCCCGGGAGCCGCCAGCAGCTC
>NW_026624676.1:34307-35255 GCF_030028575.1 Malurus melanocephalus | reverse complement strand
GCAGAGCAGTCCCGTAACTTTATTGATGAATAAAGGGAGAGGCCATGGCCATTTCCCATGGGGTCTCTCCAATTCCCAGAGGACGCAGTTCCCTCTTTGATCCCAATTTGGCGGCCGCAGTTCCCTCTCTCTTTCCCCRYTGCTGAGSTCCTGGAGAGGTTCAGGCTCCCCAAAGGCCCGATGAACCCCCCCTTCTCTCATCCATTGCCCCCTTTCATTATCCATCTCTGTGTCTGTGCTCTTGGAGTCCATGAACACAGGCTGGGCTCAGTCAATCCCTGCAATTCCTGTGCAAATCCTTCCCATTGGTTCCTTCTATTTCCTTTTCTTTCCCTCCTGTTTTTGTTTCTTTATTTTTTCCTAAATTCTCTCCTGGTTTTGTTTCTTTTTCCCAAATTCCCTATGGAAATCCTTCCCACTGTTTCCTTCTCTCTCCCAGGATGGGCCTTATCTCACCCCAGAATCAGAGTTGGTTTGTAAAACACTCCCTGCTCTTTCCTTTCAGGATCTGGGGAATTGGGAATTGTTCCCTGGGATGGAATTGCACCCCTGGATCCCTTTGAGTTCCCAAGGCCAGGCTGGACATTGGGACAGTGGGAGAGGTCCCTGCCATGGATGGGATGGGATTGGATGATCCCCAAAATCTCTTCCCACCCCAACCATCCCCCGGTTCTTTGGGACAGGGCCGGGATAACCCCACACGATCCCATTCCCATCCCACTGCAGGGATTCGCTGCTGTCCCTGTCCCCACCCCCACCAGGAGTCCCCTCGGCTCTCCTTTGTCCCCTCCCCAKCCCCATCCAAATTCCTGCCGATTCCCTGGCGAATTCCTGGATCCCGAAATGGCTCCATTTGCATAAATTTGTCCACAAACAAATTCCTTTCAGTGGGACAGCCAGGGCTGTGTGGGGTGTAGGAGACATTCCCTGAATCCCATCCCATCCCAT
>NW_026624676.1:31032-32071 GCF_030028575.1 Malurus melanocephalus | reverse complement strand
CCCTAAATTCTCTCCTGGTTTTGTGTCTTTTTCCTAAATTCCCTCGTGGCTTTGTTTCTTTTTTTCCTAAATTCCCTATGGAAATCCTTCCCATTGTTTCCTTCTCTCTCCCAGGATCGGCTTTATCTTATTTCTAGAGTCAGAGTTGGTTTATAAAACACTCTCTTCTCATTCCTTTCTAGGATGATGATCCCCGTGGGAAGCAGGAGGTGTCCGGTGGTGCCTTTTTCACCCTAGAAATAAAACTGGAGATGATTTCGGTGTAGAAGGAATCATAAAAGTGGGGCTTTATTTATTCCAGGGGCAGCCATGGAAGRATTCCCACAAAATCCCGACCCCATGGGGTGAACACAGTTTGATGGGTTTAGGAAATCAGCATAATTGATAAAAAGCACTAATTAGGAGGACAAATGGTGATGTAATGCCCCTTCTTTGGAGCCCCCCACCTTCAGTCCTGGACATTTTTATAAAAATGGATTTCAAAATCCTCTTGGATCTCAGGAAGGACCAGGACAGGATGGGACCTTGTGTCCCCAGGGCTTGGGAGCTCTGGGATGGGTTTGGTCTCCAGATGGGAAAAGCACTGGGAAGGGTAAAAATATAGAAAAGGGGAAAAAAATAGCAAAAATCTCCCCGGCATCACAGTCAGCCCCGTTCCCTCAGCAGAATGGGGCTGATTAAGGTTCAGCTGTCCTTTATTAATGAACAACCCAGTGACACAGCCCCAAATGAGAGAGAGCAATTAGGATCTGACAGGGCCCCAGTGAGGGAGTGCAATTAGGATTCAACAGGGCCCCAAAAAAGGGAGAACAATCAGGATCTGACACGGCCCCAATGAGGCAAAGGAATTAGGATCGGACACGACCCCAAAGGATGGAGAGCAATTAGGATCCAGCAGGGCCCCAAAGGAGGAAGAGTAATCGGGATTTGACACGGCCCCAAAGGATGGAGAGCAATCGGGATCCGTGGATCTGCACCCAGCACAGCCCTTTCCAACCCGTGGCTCGTTGAAAGGCGCTGCCCTGGAATCGCCAAATCC
>NW_026624676.1:27222-28963 GCF_030028575.1 Malurus melanocephalus | reverse complement strand
CTCTTATCACAACTTTCAATCCCAACTTTTGCTCCATTTTCCACTCTGGAACGCGGCCAAAGCCTAAATGAGTCAACGGCGGAGTCACCGGCGCGGCTCCCGGAGAGGGTGATTAGCTAATGGCTGTTAATTACCCCGAGAGCAGAGCAGGMGGCCCCAGAGCCCACAAAAAGCTGWTTTTGTCACTCKGTGCCTGCCAGGGCAGTCGGGGATCGCTGATTTTCCCATCCTTGTTTGCTTTACAGCCTGGTGGATGCTGAGAAGGCGCTTTCCTTTCCAGGGATAAATTATCTTCATTAACTTTAATTGTTGGCGGACAAATTTATGCAAATGGAGCCGTTTTGGGAAGGGCGGGAATTGGGATGGGGATGGGGAGGGGACAAAGGAGAGCCGAGGGGGCTCCTGGTGGGGGTGGGGAGAGGAGAGCAGCGAATTCCTGCAGTGGGATGGGAATGGGATGGGAATGGGATCGTGTGGGGTTATCCCGGCCCTGTCCCAAAGAACTGGGGATGGTTGGGGTGGGAAGGGATTTTGGGGATCATCCAATCCCACCCCATCCATGGCAGGGACCCCTCCCACTGTCCCAGGGTCCAGCCTGGCCTTGGGCACTCAAAGGGATCCAGGGGTGCAATTCCATCCCAGCCAGCAATTCCCAATTCCCAAATCCCATCTAAATCCTTCATTTTCCAGTGTGACCCCATTCCCTGTGTCCTGTCCCTCCATCCCTTGGCCCCAGTCCCTCTCCAGCTCTCCTGGAACCCCTTCAGGCCCCAAAAGGGGCTCTGAGCTCTCCCTAGACCTTTCCCTTCTCCCATTCCCAACTTTCCCAGCCTTTCCTGGGCATCCCTGGGATCCCATTCCCAGGAGGTGACAGTCAAAGCCCAGATGGGCTCTTGGTGGCCCTTTCTGTGGGGAAGGAAAGAAATCCGAGCCATCAAAACCCCTGGAGGGGTTACAGGGAAGGGATGTCCCCAAAAATCCCAAAGAACCTGGAATCCCAAAGTTCCAAACCCCTCACGGTTGGGTCGCTCTGACCCTGGTGCTGTTTGTTCTTGCTTGAGTTGTGTCCTGCTCGTTTTTCTTCAACAATTTCAGCCTCTCTGAGTTTCTTTCCTTCTCCCCCTCCCTGAGGTCAGGGTGAGATTGCCGTGGAGCTGAACTGCAGCTCACGGAGAGGAAAAATGGAACAGAACTTTTAAAAATGAGAATTTGTTGTAGGCAGCTCCTGGAACTGCAGCAATCCCTTTCTTCTCCCCAAATTCATCTGCTGTGATCTGCCTTTGGTCTATCGGTGTATCCAGGGACAGATCTGATCCGGAATCACAGGATTGGGTGCTTGGGGTTGGAAGGAACCTTCCAGAACCTCTCCTTCACCCCAGATCAGCCCAACAGCRGATTTTTTTGACAGCCCTGGGTGTTTTCAACCCTCCTGCCATGCTCAGGTTTTGTTTCCCCGTGTTTTGGTTCCCCCTGGGGAGCAGCTGAGCCCCAGAATTCCCAGAAATCCCACAGAAAATGGGAATAAACCGTCTCCTACAGCATCGATTTCCCACCACAGGACACTTTCTGCTCCTCTGTGATTAAATGAGAGCTGAAATGTTGGCAGGTGCTTTTCACCACCAGAATTCTCACCTCTATAATATTCTGTGTGAATTAGAGATGGAATTAAATACCTCCTTTAATTCCTCCCACCGCAAACTCTTTTTTTCTGGTGCTTTTTCTGATTATTTCAAGCAGCCAA
>NW_026624676.1:23741-25769 GCF_030028575.1 Malurus melanocephalus | reverse complement strand
TCCTGAGGGAATTGCACATCCCAGCCGGACACCAAACCCACCCTTGTGAGTTTAATGAGCAGGGCTAGGCCAATGTTCATTGGGAAGGACACAAAAGTCAGTGGGGAACTCACACCCTGCCTCAGTTTCCCCATGGGAGCTCTTGCAATGGTTGGTTCCCACCGGGTGCCTGGGGATGACTCGGGTTCCTAAAATTTTGGAATGGTTTGGGTTCAGAGGGACCTTAAATCCCACCAGGCTGATCCCAGCCCCAATGTCCAGCATGGCCTTGGGCACTCAAAGGGATCCAGGGGTGCAATTCCATCCCAGCCAGCAATTCCCAATTCCCAAAATCCCACCCCAATCCCCCATTTTCCAGTGTGACCCCATTCCCTGTGTCCTGTCCCTCCATCCCTTGGKCCCAGTCCCTCTCCAGCTCTCCTGGAGCCCCTTTAGGTCCTGGAAGGTCACAATTCCCAGGTCACTCCTGGTCTCCTCTCCRGGCTGGACATTCCCAGTTCTCCCAGCAGAGCTGCTCCATCCCTTGGATCATCCTCTGGATTTGCTGCAGCAGCTCCACGCAATTCCTTGGAATTCTTGGCTCAGTTTTGGCCGAAATTTGAGACGATTGAGGCCCCTCTGTAYCCAACTCCTCCAGGGTGGAACATTCCCGCTCTCCCCCTGCTCCAGAAAATCCACCTCCCTCRGATTCTCCTCCAGGAACAGATGTGGTGGGTGAGGAATCACAAATTTGGGCTGGAAGGGACCATCCAACCGTCCAAACTGCTCATTTTGGGTATCAAAATCAACACCCAGGGAAAATGCAGCTTTTCTCACCTCAGCAGYGAACAATTCCAGAACAATCGGAGCAGAGCCGTTATCAGGGAAAAGAGGAAGCTCTTTGTTATGGCTGGGAGCCCGTGGAATCCGAAGAGGCGGGGAAAAAACTGGGTAAACAAGCAGGAAATCAAAGCCAAAATTAATTCCAGCCTTCAAAAGGGAAGAGTCAGGAACTCGCTGGTGCATTTTAATAACTGCTAAAAGGAAAGGGATAAATACAATATTCATTTTATGGCTGCTTTTTTTCACACTCCGGTGAACGTAAATTTGGGTAATTGTATTTACTGGGCTTGGCTGTCGTGGAAGATAAGGAATAATTACATCCCTGCCTGGTGGCAAGGAGCCTCCAGAACGATCCTTTTTTTAATGCCAACAATGCTGGAATGTTGGAGCTCAGTCTGGTATGGAGCGGTGACAAGAGAAAACATCAGCGAGGAGAGGTTTGGACCAGCCTGGCGTGTCCTGAATCGTTTTTATTTCCACATTTTCACACCTGAGAGCTCCATGGAATTCCCAGAGCAGCTCTGGATCCCTGGAGGTGCCCAAAGCCAGGGTGGACATTGGGGTTGGAGCTGCCTGGGATGGTGGGGTCCTGCCATGGATGGGATTTAAGGTCCTTCCATCCCAAACCACCCCAGAATTCCATGATTTCCCCTGAATGGGCTCATTCCTGGCTGGCTCAGCCTCTGGAAGCAGCCCCCGTTCCCTGAGGAGCCTTTCCCAGCTGTTGATGTCCCCAGTGTCCCCACTCAGTCGAGTTTTAAACCAATCCCGTTCCCTTTTTGCCTTCCTGGCAATTTTCCTGGCGTTTTCCGAGCTGCTGGCTTTGGCTCGGAGAAAGGAAATTGGAATAATGCAGCAAATGAGGAAAAGCAAAACCTCCTTTGTGGTTCTCTCCTCTGCTTTCCAGTGCAAAAAGGGAGGGGGGAAAAAAGGAAAGAAAAATGGATTTATTCCATGCAGAGCAGCACAAAGTGCCACCCACAAGGCATTCCCATTCCTGCCGCTGAGAACAACCCGAGGTTTTCATTCACCTCCATAAATCCATAAATCCATAAATCCTATTCCTTCATAAATCCTATTCATTTACACCTCCACAAATCCCATTCCTGCTGTTCTCCTGTTCCTGGGATACACCTGTGATACATCACTGCTTCCACAAGAATTCCAAAATTCCCATTTCCTTTATTCCTGCTCTTCAGCCTCATC
>NW_026624676.1:16896-22895 GCF_030028575.1 Malurus melanocephalus | reverse complement strand
GCACTCCCAGTTTCATTTCCCACCTGAAATCCTCCCAAACTCCTTCTCCCCTCCCAAAAAAAATAACAATTYCATCCTTTCACAAAGTTATTTTAAAAACATCCAGGCTTAGCTGGATGTGGTAGAGAAAGCTTTTCATCCAGAAGAACTTCGAGGAATGTTAAACTTTTTATCGCTTTAATGCCTTTTAAATGACTTTTTTTTTTTATAGGTTTGCTGTAAGGAATAAAAAAGATCAGTCAGGGAGATTGGGCACAGAATCCAGCAGGTTGTTAAATAGTGTTGGGCTGGGAGACAGCAAATCTCAGGATCATGTGTATTTTTATAGAATTCCTTCTGTATTTGTCTCTTTTTAGGGCCTCTGTGTTAAATCATAGCCTTACATATCAGGAGGAGCTCAAAAGAAAATTATGGGTTGTATTAAAAAAAAAAAAAATTGGAGATTTCAGTCCAGCTCCTCCTTTCTCTGATCAAAAATCCTCGAGTTTTTCCCTGCAAATGAAGTGAGTTCCTTAAATTCCACTGCGAGTCCCAATCTGTGCCCCCATCTTTCATCTGGAAAGGTTTTTTTTTTTCCTTTTGAAGGGGGGCAATTATTTCCTTCAGATGGAGAAGGAACTGAGACGGAGCTTTAAAAATGTCCCTCTTCTCATCTCTTCTCCTAATGAACCTTGAAGTTCAGTGCAAAATACTAAACACGAATTTAATTCACATTCCGAGATGGATTTGCTCTGCTTAGAACTTGATTTATGAAATATTTTTGGCTGCTGCTTCTTGTATTCCGTAATTTAAGGGAGAACGAAACTTTTAGGAGCGTTTTTTTGGGGTTTTTGATATTGAAGGTCTTCGATGTGGAAAGGTGGGGAAATGGAGTTTGCAGTGGAAATATCTGAATTTAAGGTGGGAAATGGCAAAGARTTGTTATGGCTGGGAGAGGGTGAATTAATTCAATTTGAGCTGGTGTGGGGCTGTGCTTTGGATTTGGACTGGGAAAAATGGGAATATCGAGAAGATGTTGATAATTGAGGAATATTGAGGATAAATTGTTGATAATTGAGGATCTATTGTTGATAATTCAGAAATATTGAGGGTATGTGGCTGGTAATTGAGGAATATTGAGGATAAATTTTTGATAATTGAAGAATATTGAGGATATAATACTGATAATTGAGGAACATTGAGGATAAATTGTTGATAACTGAGGATCTATTGTTGATAATTCAGAAATACTGAGGGTATGTGGCTGATCATCGTGGAATATTGAGGATATAATACTGATAATTGAGGTATATTGAGGATAAATTGTTGATAATTGGTGAATATTGAGGATATGTTGTTGATAATTCAGAAATATTGAGGGTATATGGCTGATAATTGAGGACTATTGAGGATATAATACTGATAATTGAGGAATATTGAGAATTAATTGCTGATAATTAAGGAATTTTGAGGACATAGTACTGATAATTGAGGAATATTGAGGATAAATTGTTGATAATTGAAGATATATTGTTGATAATTCAGAAATACTGAGGGTATGTGGCTGATAATTGTGGAATATTGAGGACATGTTGATAATTGAGGAATATTGAGGATAAATTGTTGATAATTGGTGAATATTGAGGATATGTTATTGATAATTTAGAAATATTGAGGATATGTTGCTGATTATTGTGGAATATTGAGGATATAATACTGATAATTGCGGAATATTGAGGATAAATTGTTGATAATTGAGGATATATTGTTGATAATTCAGAAATATTGAGGAATATTGGGATATATTGCTGCTAATTGTGGAATATTGAGGGTATATTACTGATAATTGAGGAATATTGAGGATACTTTGCTGATAATTAAGGAATTTTGAGGACATAGTACTGATAATTGAGGAATATTGAGGATAAATTGTTGATAACTGAGGATATTTTACTGATAATTCAGAAATATTGAGAGTATATGGCTGATAATTGAGGAATATTAAGGATATAATACTGATAATTGAGGAATATTGAGGATAAATTGTTGATAATTGAGGATATATTGTTGATAATTCAGAAATATTGAGGATATGTGGCTGATTATTGAGGAATATTGAGTATATAATACTGATAATTGAGGAATATTGAGGATACATTGCTGATAATTGAGGAATATTGAGGATATAATACTGATAATTGAGGAATATTGAGGATAAATTGTTGATAATTGAGGAATATTGGCAAAAATTGCTGATAATCGGGGAATACTGAGGATAAATTGTTGATAATCAGGGAATCTTGAGGATGTATTGTTGATAATTGAGGAATATCTGAATATTGTCAATAATTGGGGAATATTGAGGATATATTGCTGATAATTGAGGATATATTGTTAATAATTAAGGATTTAATGCTGATAATTCAGAAATATTGAGGAATATTGAGGATATGTTGCTGATCATTGAGAAATATTGGGATATATTGTTAAAATTGAATAATATTGGGATATAGTGTTGATAATTGAGGAATATTGGGATATATTGTTAAAATTGAATAATATTGGGATATATTTCTGATAATTGAAGAATATTTGGTTTTGCTGCTCTGCTCCTCTCCCACCCCTCCCACAAGGGCTGGAATTCCCCAGGAATATCCCAGATTTTTAACACTCTGATTTATATGAAGGAACTGCTGCTCAACACAGAAATTTTCCAGGACAAAGCCACCACTGGAGAAATTTATTTGGGGTCAAACGCGACCTTTTTTCCTCCACCCAAAAGGTATTTCCAAACTTGGATGTAGACTCCTTCCAATTTATTGATCCCAATTGTCCCCGTGGACTCAAATTCCYGAAATCAAACAGATTTTGCCGTCCTTGGTTGTCTTTGGAGATYCAAAACATTTTCCAAGGATGAAGGACACAATTTTCCTGGAATTCAACATTGTGTTGCCGCGTGAAAATTCTGTCCCCTTGTCCTTTTTCACCCTCGGCTGCACATTTCTTCATCCTGGCTGCACAAATCATTGGATTTTCCCATCCAATGGCCCAAATCCACCCGGAATATTCTGGGATGGAGAGGGAAGGGCAGATGGAAGGACACAGCTGCCGGGCCCRGCTCTCAAGCTGTCGCTGAGCTTTCCTTTCTGAGGACACCCGAGTCCGTTTCTGCCCTTCAAAAATTCTCTTTTGTCCATCCAAATCCTTGTTTCCCCAAAATCCAAGCGCTGTGAAATATTTTAGTTTTCTTGTAATTATATTTTGGGGAAGCAGCAGCAAATCAGGGYCCTTATTTTGGGTTTTTGTGGTGGTTTTCTTCCCACCCCCACAAACCAACCCTGCTCAGTTCATCTCCTTTATCCCCCATTTATCCCATCCCAGCTGGGCCTTTCCATTCCCAGGGATTCCCAACATTCCCAGGGATGTTGGAAAAAGAGGAAAAACTGTGTTTTTTTGAAGTTGTGCTGCTTTTTTTTGTCCTTTTTCTCACTGCTGCAGTTGGTTCATGGAAAACGCTGAAGGAGAAAATTGCTGTTGGGATAAAAAGCAGGGAATGACTCCTGGAATGGTTTTTCCATGGGAATTTTGGGGAGATTTCAAGGCTGTTGGGTTCTGGGTGGTTAAAAGCTTTCAGAGTTTTTAATTCAGTGGCTCAGCCCACAGTGATCCCATTTGTCATCCAAGGGTTTAATGGGGTTGGAGAAATATCCTACAAAATCCATCCTGGGACCTCAGCCTGGGAACCGCTCCGTTCTGCTGCCACGTGGAGCTGACAAATGGGAAATTTTTCCAAGGGGGGAAATGAAAACTTGAGCTGTTTGTTGTTATTTTCCCGCTCATTGCAGTTTTTGGAAGCTCCTGCGAGGTTTGACAATCACAGAATGCTTTGGGTTGGGAAGGACCTTAAACCCAGCCAGCTCCAGCCTTAGAATTTCTCCCTAAAACAGAATTTAAATCTCTTTGGGTGTTAAACTTTTCTCCCTGCACAAATTCACTTCCCAGCCATTTCTAAGCCTCCTTTAAGCTGGAATTGGGTATTTAATCATGTTTTTTCCTCGAACTAGAGAATAAAAGTGGTCATTCCTGAGATCCCATAAAATCCCTGGAACTTTGCTTGGGTCCCAAACACTCTGATCCTTATGGCCAAGAATCCAAAATTCCTCTGAAACCTTTCTCCTGCTTTAGCCAAAACCTTCTCCTGAAACCTCTTAATCCCAGGATTTCAGGGCTCCTGCTGCTCCACCTGCAGCAGCGCCATTCCCAGTGGGATATTCCACTGGAATTGGGGTCCACATCCTTCAAAAAGTGGTTGGGACAACACATCCTCGATGTCCCAAATGTCCCCAGGGGGTGACCCAGCCCCTCATGAGCAGCACAATCATCGCTTCCCACTGCCCAAATCCCACCAGGATCATCCAGCATCGATGGCACGTTCCCAGTTTGGGTTCGCCGGTGAAGGATTTCCTTCCTCTGGTGGAAAACTGGAAATATCCAGGTGGGAATAACTGGAAATATCCAGGTGGGAATAATTGGAAATATCCAGGTGGAATGGGTGGAAATATCCGGGTGGAATGGGTGGAAATGTTCAGGTGGAATGGGTGGAAATACCTGAGTGGAATAACTGGAAATATCCAGGTGGGATTAACTGGAAATATCGGGGTGAAATAACTGGAAATATCCAGGTGGGAATGGGTGGAAATATCCTGGTGGAATGGTTGGAAATATCTGGGTGGAATGGGTGGAAATGTCCAGGTGAAATAAGTGGAAATATCTGGGCGAAATAACTGGAAATATTCGGATGGAGTGGCTGGAAATGTCCGGGTGGAATGGGTGGAAATACCCATGTGAAATAACCGGAAATGCCTGGGTGCAATGACTGGAAATGTCCAGGCGAAATAACTGAAAATATCTGTGTGGAATGGCTGGGAATATCGGGGTGAAATAACTGGAAATGTCCCGGTGGAATGGCTGGGAATGTTCAGATGGAATGGCTGGAAATATCCAGGTGGAAATATCCATGTGGGAATGGCTGGAAATATCTGGGTGGAATGGGTGGAAATATCCAGGTGAAATAACTGGAAATATCCGTGTGAAATGATTGGAGATATCCAGGTGGAATAACTGGAAATATTCAGGTGGAATGGCAGGAAATATCCGGGTGAAATAATTGGAAATATCCAGGTGAAATAACTGGAAATATTCGGGTGGAATGGGTGGAAATATCTGGGTGAAATAACTGGAAATATCTGGGTGGAATGGGTGGAAATGTCCAGGTGGAATGGCTGGAAATATTCGGGTGAAATAACTAAAAGTATCTGGGTGGAATGGGTGGAAATATCCAGGTGAAATAACTGAAAATGTCTGGGTGCAATGAAACTGAAAATGTCTGGGTGCAATGACTGGAAATGTCCAGGCGAAATAACTGAAAATATCTGTGTGGAATGGCTGGGAATATCGGGGTGAAATAACTGGAAATATCCCGGTGGAATGGGTGGAAATATCCGGGTGAAATAAGTAAAAATATCTGGTGGAATGGGTGGAATAACTGGAAATGTCTGGGTGGAATGGGTGGAAATATTCGGGTGGAATGGCTGGAAATGTCCAGGTGAAATAACTGGAACTATTCGGGTGGAATGGGTGGAAATACCCATGTGAAATAACTGAAAATGTCTGGGTGCAATGGCTGGAAATGTCCAGGTGAAATAACTGAAAATATCTGTGTGGAATGGCTGGGAATATCAGGGTGAAATAACTGGAAATATCCCGGTGGAATGGGTGGAAATGTCCGGGTGAAATAACTAAAAATATCTGGGTGGAATGGGTGGAATAACTGGAAACGTCTGGGTGTAATGGGTGGAAATATTCGGGTGAAATAACTAAAAATATCTGGGTGGAATAACTGGAAATATCCTGGTGAAATAACTGGAAATATTCGGGTGGAATGGGTGGAAATGTCTGGGTGGAATGGGTGGAAATGTCCAGGAATATGGAAAATTGGCACCAGCTGGTGGATGCCGAGC
>NW_026624676.1:11820-15992 GCF_030028575.1 Malurus melanocephalus | reverse complement strand
TAAAGCTGAGCTGGAAGCAGGAGTGTTGCAAATATCAGCCCTTTTTCTGTGTAAAGACACAAAAATGATGAAAAACCGACCCAAAACGGGGCTGAAAATCAAAAGTCAACATTGTAAGAACTCAATTTTAAGGTTAAACCAAGTCCCTTAAGCACAGGGCAGTTTGGATTGGGATTTGAGGGATACGCCAGACCCAGGGAGAAACTGCTGAAAGTTTTAGAAATGTTATTTCGAGTTCTTTTTTCAGTACCCAATCTTGTAAAACCCTCCTTAATTAACCCAGAAGCAGATTAAAAATACAGAAAATCACCCTCCTACCTCATCCCACAAGTTAGAACAAGATATTGGGGAGCAGCCAAGTCACCAACTTCAGTGAAAGTCTGGAAGTTTAAAAACTGAATTTGCCTTAAAAATTGAAAATAAATCTGGTCCTCCCCATCCCTTCAATTTCCCTTCAATTTCCCCTCAATTTCCCCTCCATTTTCTGCATTTTTCAGTGGCTTAATTTTCACAACTTTTGGAAATGAAAATCTGAGATTTAAGCTGGAATTTAGGAAGGAATTGTTGGCAGTGAAGGGGTGGGGATGCTCCATCCCTGGAAGAATCGTTTGTTCCCAGCTCAGCTTTCACTGCCTCAGTTTCCCCTCTGGAAGTGGGAAAATGTTTCCATATTTGTGTTTCATTCCTGAATTCCCTGGGTGAATTTTTCCATATTTGTGTTTGTTCCTAAATTCCCTGGGTGTTTCCATATTTGTGTTTCATTCCTGAATCCTTGTAGGTGATTATTTCCACATTTGTGTCTCATTCCTGAATTCCCTGTGTATTTCAATATTTGGGTTTTTTTCCTGATTTCCTGTAGGTGAATATTTCCACATTTGTGTCTCATTTCTGAATTCCGTGGGTGAATATTTCCATTTTGTTCCTGAATTCCTGTACATAAATTTTTCTATATTTCTATTTTGTTCCTAAATTATCTGAGTAAATGTTTCCATATTTGTGTTTAATTCCTGAATTTCTGTAGGTGAATATTTCCATATTTGTGTTTTATTCCTGAATTCCTGTTGGTGAATGTTTCCATATTTATGTCTTGTTCCTGAATTCCTGTACATAAATATTTCCATATTTGTGTCTCATTCCTGATTTCCTGTAGGTGAATGTTTCTATATTTGTCTTATTCCTGAATTCCATGGGTGATTATTTCCATTTTGTTCCTGAATTCCTGGAGGTGAATATTTCCATATTTGTGTCTCATTCCTGAATTCCTGGAGGTGAGTGTTTCCATATTTATATTTTGTCCCTGAATTCCTGTAGGTTAATGTTTCCATATTTGTGTTTGATCCTGAATTCCCTGGGTGTTTCCATATTTGTGTTTCATTCCTGAATTCCTGTAGGTGAATCTTTACATATTTGTGTTTCTTCCTGAATTTCCTGGGTAAATTTTTCCATATTTGTGTTTTATTCCTGAATTCCTGTACATAAATGTTTCCATATTTGTGTTTCTTCCTGAATTTCCTGGGTAAATATTTCCATATTTGTGTTTGTCCCTGAATTCCCTGGGTGAATATTTCCATTTTGTTCCTTAAGTCCTATAGGTGAATTTTTCCATATTTGTCTCATTCCTGAATTCCTGTAAGTGACTGTCTCCATATTTATGTTTTGTTCCTGAATTCCTATACATAAATTTTTCTCTATTTGTGTTTTGTTTCTAAATTATCTGAGTAAATGTTTCCATATTTGTGTTTTGTTCCTGAATTCCCTGGGTGAATATTTCCATTTTGTTCCCGAATTCCTATAGGTGAATTTTTCCATATTTGTCTCATTCCTGAATTCCTGTACATAAATGTTTCCATATTTGTGTTTTGTTTCTAAATTATCAGTGCAAATGTTTCCATATTTGTGTTTCTCCCTAAATTTCCTGGGTAAATTTTTCCATATTTGTGTTTTATTCCTGAATTCCTGTAGGCGACTGTCTCCATATTTATGTTTTGTTCCTGAATTCCTATACATAAATTTTTCTCTATTTGTGTTTTGTTTCTAAATTATCTGAGTAAATGTTTCCATATTTGTGTTTTGTTCCTGAATTCCCTGGGTGAATATTTCCATTTTGTTCCTGAATTCCTATAGGTGAATTTTTCCATATTTGTCTCATTCCTGAATTCCTATAAGTGACTGTTTCCATATTTGTGTTTTGTTTCTAAATTATCAGTGCAAATGTTTCCATATTTGTGTTTCATTCCTGAATTCCTATAGGTGATTTTTTCCATTTTGTTCCTGAATTCCTATAGGTGATTTTTTCCATATTTGTCTCATTCCTGAAATTCTGTAGGTAAATGTTTCCATATTTGTGTTTAATTCCTTGATTCCTGGAGGTGAATGTTTCCATATTTGTGTTTTGTTCTGAAATTATCTGAGTAAATTTTTCCATATTTGTGTTTAATTCCTGAATTCCTGGAGGTGAATGTTTCCATATTTGTGTTTTGCTCCTAAATTCCTGTACATAAATGTTTCTATATTTGTATTTTGTTCCTAAATTATCTGAGTAAATGTTTCCATATTTCTGTTTTATTCCTGAATTCCCTGGGTGAATATTTCCATATTTGCATCCTGTCCCCAAATTCCCCCTTTTCCTACAAACCCCCCACCAACACAGGAAGTTATTTAAGGATGGATTAACGAGATTTTGGCCCAGAACGTTCCAAAATTCAGCTTCCAAACCTATTCCTAATCAGGCACTGGAGCCGCTAATCCAATTTGAGCCAGTGACTGAACTTATTCCTGGCGGAATAAAACACACTTTAAATCTCGTTTAAAAGCCACTGAGACGCTCCTGACRAATTAAAATCTGGAATTAAAAATGAATTCTGTTTGTTTCTGCCTCGTTAAGGCTGCCCTTGGTGCAGGGGTGTCCGACCCCGTTTGAAGGGTTTTTGYTGCTGAAATGGGGAGCAGAGCTCAGTTGGCCCCAAATATTTTGGGGAAGCAGCTGCTGGAGGTGGGACATGGGGAAGGAAGAGGAGGAATTAAAGAAATGGAATGAAATGGATGAGGAAGGAATTGGAGCAGGAAAGRGAGCTCAGGTGTCCCTGGGATTCTGGAGAACCAGCCTTGATGGGAACTGATGGGGGAGAAGAATGATGCAAATAAAAGGAGAAGAAATATTCCTGACAACTTTTTTGGATGCTTAAATGTTCAAAAAATGAGGAGCTGTGGTGCTTTGGGGTGGAATTTAGTGGGGACAAAGCATTGGTCAAATGTTGATGATCCTGGAGGTCTTCCAGCATTCCAAGTTGTGAAAATTAAGCCACTAAAAAATGCAGAAAATGGAGGGGAAATTGAGGGGAAATTGAAGGGAAATGGAAGGGATGGGGAGAACCAGTTTTATTTTCAAGTTTTAAGGCAAATTCAGTTTTTAAACTTCCATATATTTGTATGTATTTTATTGATCTTTAATACATTTTATATGATGTATATTATAGACACACTCTGTAGATTAATACAAATATAGATTAATACATAGATGAATAGAAATATAGATGAATAGAAATATAGATGAATAGAAATACAGATGAATACAAATACAGATCAATACAAATACAGATTAATACAAATACAGATTAATACAAATATAGATGAATACAAATATAGATTAATGCAAATATAGATGAATACAAATACAGATGAATAGAAATATGGATTAATAGAAATATAGATTAATGCAAATATAGATGAATACAAATATAGATGAATATAAATGTAGATCAATACAAACATAGATTGATACAAATATAGATGAATACAAATATAGATTAATGCAAATATAGATTTATAAAAATATAGATTAATACAAATATAGATTAATGCAAATACACATTAATACATACATTAATACAAATACAGATTAATACAAACATAGATGAATAGAAATATAGATTAACAGAAATATAGATCAATACAAATATTGATTAATACATAGATGAATACAAATATAGATTAATACAAATACAGATTAATACAAACTTAGATCAATACAAATATAGATCAATACAAATATAGATCAATACAAATATAGAAATACAGATTAATACAAAAGTATGACTGTATGTAATAATAAATACATTTATTGACGAACGCAGCCCCATTGACTCCATGAATACCCAGCTTGGCAGGGATGA
>NW_026624676.1:9975-11053 GCF_030028575.1 Malurus melanocephalus | reverse complement strand
TCCATCCTCCTTTCCCTTGATCTTCATCCTCCTTTCCCTTGATCTCCATCCTGATCTCCATCCTCCTTTCCCCAATCTCCATCCTCCTCTCCTCAATCTCCATCCTCCTTTCCTTGATCTCCATCCTCCTTTGCCCAATCTTCATCCTCCTTTCTCTGTTCTCATTTCTCATCCTCCTTTCCCTGCTTTCCATTCTCCTCTCTCCAATCTCCATCCTCCTTCCCTGATCTCCATCCTCCTTTCCCTTCATCTCCATCCTGATCTCCATCCTCCTTTCCCTGATCTCCATCCTGATTTCCATCCTCCTTTCCCTTGATCTCCATTCTCCTTTCCCCACCCACTCCCTCAGAGCCAAATTTTGGAATTTTTTCCACATGCCTTCACCTCCCACAATTCCCCCCCAGCTCTCTGAGCTGTGCCATGTCCTGATCCACATTTCCATGGGCTGGGAGGAGGAATTTCTGCTGGAAATTCCTGCTCCTTTTCCAGGAACCCAGAGAGGAACCGACGGCTGCTTTTCCTCCTGGCATTTAAAAGCTGCACTTTGGGATTTTCTCAGAACAGGGGAGCATTCCTGGGAACGGGAAACTGGGAATCCACATTTCCCACAATATGGGAATGTTTTTCCCTCTCCTCCTTCCTCAGGGCTCTCCTACAGGATTCACCTTCTCCTTCCCACACCACGTCCCCCTCACAGCTCCTCTCCTGCTTTCCTTCCATCTTTTCCTCCAAGGAAATTTGAGCTTTTCCTGCCTTTCTGTAGGAAAAATCTTCCTGCCTTTCTGTCTCCTGCTGTGTGTGAATGTTCTCCAGGGATTTGGGCCAAAATTCTGAATTTTTTTTTTCTGTTTTCTGTGCAGCCCCGAATCCTCTGTGTCTGAKCACTTTTTTGGGACACACCCAACCCACGAGGCTCCAATCCCATCCCAAGGGAAGTTTTCCCAATTTCTTTCCCATTTTATTACTGTGTAATTTTTTTTTCCCAGGTCAGCTTTACAATCCCTGGAGGGGCTGCTCCATCRTTTAGGTGGTTTACAAACAAACCTGACCTTTCTTGTTGCTATCAGCAGCCAATTTC
>NW_026624676.1:6870-8431 GCF_030028575.1 Malurus melanocephalus | reverse complement strand
TGCTGGGTTAAAATGAAATTTGTTAATTAGTGACCAGTTCTGTTCTGTTGTGGTGTTGAACATCCGTGGCTGGGCGGCAGGCAGAGGTGTTTGTTTGTTTTAATGTTTATTATTTCTGTTTAAAAGGGATTTATTCTTTGGTGTTTTAATATTTATTATTTCTGTTTAAAAGGGATTTATTCTTTGGTGTAAGGGGTGTAAGGAAAATGAAAATGGGTCTAGAGGATGAAATTGAGGAGGGAGAGGGGAAAAAAGAGGTGTCCAGGCTCGGTGGTCTCCTGGAAATGCAGATCTGGTTTTGTTTGAGGGGAAATGAGAGATAAAAATTTTAATTATGGCTCTGAATGTTCCGGTCCCGCTGAGCCCGGGGGTTGGTGGTGGTGGGGAGGACAGAGCTCATCTGGATTCTTGTTTGGGGCACAGCCAGCTCTGAGCAAGAGGAAATTCGTGGAGAAAAAATTCAAAAATTGAAAAAATTCAAAAAAATTTAAAAAATTCAAAAAATTCCAAAAACTAAAAAATTTCAAGAAATTAAAAAAATTTTAAAAATTAAAAAAATTTTAAAAATTTATTCAAAAAGTTCAAAAAATTCAAAAAATAAAAAAAAATTAAAAAATTTAAAAATTTAAAAAATTAAAAAATTTAAAAAATTTAAAAAATTTAAAAATTAAAAAAATTCAAAAAATTCAAAAATTCCAGATTTTTCTGCTCCAAAGGGCGGAGGTGGAGTCCCCATCCCTGCGGGGTTTAAGGCAGGGTGGATGTGGCACTTGGGGACAGCGAGCAGTGCTGGGCTGCCCTTGGGAATGAACTTTCCTGGGGAGGAAAATACCAAAATTCCAACGGATCTGCTTCAAAACCCATCCCTGTGTTCTCAGCAGGGGGAGACTCCGGGTGTTCCAGAGAAATCCCAAAGAATGAGGGGTTGGGATGGGAATTCTGCCCCTTTTCCATCTCGCAGGGAAGGGTTTGGTGGCATCTGAGGACACTGAGAGTGGCACCTGCCAGGACTGGRAAAGTTGGGAATGTTCMMCTGGAAAAGGGAAAGGTCCAGGGAGAGCTCAGAGCCCCTTTTGGGGCCTGAAGGGGCTCCAGGAGAGCTGGAGAGGGACTGGGGCCAAGGGATGGAGGGACAGGACACAGGGAATGGGGTCACACTGGGAAATGGGAGATTTGGGTGGGATTTTGGGAATTGGGAATTGCTGGGATGGAGGGACAGGACACAGGGAATGGGGTCACACTGGGAAATGGGAGATTTGGGTGGGATTTTGGGAATTGGGAATTGCTGGGATGGAATTGCAGCCCTGGATCCCTTTGAGTGCCCAAGGCCAGGCTGGACATTGGGGCGGGATGGGATTTTGGGTCCTTTCCATCCCAAACCATTCCAGGATTCTGTGAGTTCCCCCAAACCTCATTCCACCATCATTTCCTCCGTGAATTCCATACCATTCCCACTCTATCCTGGTTTTTATGGGAATATTTGAGTTCCTTTTACGGGAATATTTGAGTTCCTTTTATGGGAATATTTCTATTCCTTTTGTGGGAATATTTGAGTTCCTTT
>NW_026624676.1:4275-5681 GCF_030028575.1 Malurus melanocephalus | reverse complement strand
AAACATCCCAAGTTTATCCATGGATGGACCATGGGATTCATTGGGATGTTTGAAAATCCCTTCCTATATTTTGTTTGGGATTTTTTTCCCTCGCTCTCCCTCATTTGCTGGGAATTTTGGCTGAGTTTGGCAAGGGTAAGAGAAATGAGCTGTGAAGGCAGGAGGGCTGAGTGAATCCTTTTCTGTCACTCTGAAAAATGTCCTGTGGTGACATTTCCTGCACTGGTGACACACCAGAAACTCGAGGTTTTAGAAGTTTTTCCCATAAAAAAAAAAAGTGGCTCCTTGGCTCCTTATCCTGACAATTTAATTATTTTCCTTTATTTCGGTGTGCAGCCTGGGTTGGTTTCAGCAGCACTCTCAGCAATAATTGTATTTTCTGTATTTCTCACGCTCCTAAAAATTTTGTTCCCAGCTTGTAAAACCCTTTAGAASCCATTTTTTCTCATTCCTCTGAAGGTATTTACCCATTTTAACCAAATAGATTCATTTTTTTCCCCAAAATCACCTTRCAAATCCCTCCTCTAACAGCCCCATTGCAGAGATATCAACTGGAATAAATATCTCATTTCCTCTCCGTGGCTGACAATAACAACCTCGGATTGGGAGTTTTATTATCCCATCCAGGACCTATCAGCAAATCAAAATTACCCTAAATCTGACAAGAGAATTATGTTCATTATGTTTGGCTACAGAGCATTGGCAGCATCTCCAGAAATAAATCTTTACAAGTGCCCCTTGAAGATTTTTTATTTTATTCTCCAAGAAATTCTCTTGGAATCACGGTGAGCTAAGTGGGATGATTTTAATTTTTTTTTTTTTTTTTTTTTTAGTCCAGAGGAATGAAGGAGTTTGGGAAAAGTGGAGCTGCCCTGTTCAGGTGGTGTTAAATTATTTAAATCACATAAAATTATTTGCGTTTGAATCTGAGAACTGGGAGGGAGCTTTCAGCGCTGTTTGCTCGGGGCTGTTTAAGGCACGAAGCGAAATTTGCTGCTGAAAATATTGAAAATGGAGAAGGAAAATTTCCTGAGGGTGATGCCTGATGATTTTTGCTTTTCCTTTTTATGTTTTCTGTACCCTCTGTGCATCCCCTGTACCCCTTATCCCACATGTTTGTAATTCCTGTMCCCTGATATTCCAGCTCAGTTCAGGAGTTCTGCTGGGCACAGACCAAAAATCCTCAGGATGGGATCACCATGCCTAAATTCTGTCTTAAACCCGAGCTCGGCCTTGGCTGAAGCTTAAACCCGAGCTCCAGCCTTGGCTGAAGCCTCTGTCCAGAACATCTTGTGTAAACTGAGCTCTGACCTCATCCAGGATTCATTAGAACAGGGGGACATCACTGCATTTGGGAAGTTTCTTATTGGGGAATCCTGGATAGATTTGCTAATTCCTGAAATCCA
>NW_026624676.1:0-3035 GCF_030028575.1 Malurus melanocephalus | reverse complement strand
GCTCCTCACGCTAAGCTCGGCTTTATTCCCAACGTCTGCCCTTCCTGGATCATTTTTTTGGGATTGCCTTCCCCTCAGTGACACAGCACTGGTGCTTTTTCAGTCTAGAAAAAAAAAACCCTGGAGATTATTTCAGTGTAGGAGGAACCATAAAAGTGGGACTTTATTTATTCCAGGGGCAGCCATGGAAGGATTCCCACAAAATCCTGACCCCATGGGGTGAACACAGTTTGATGGGTTTAGGAAATTAGCTTCAATTAGTTTAGGAAATTTCAATTAGTTTAGGAAATTTCATCAATTCATAATTGATGAAAAGCACTGATTAGGAGGAGATGGGGTGATGAAATTCCCCCAAGTTGCAGCCCCTTCTCTGCAGCCCTCCCAGCTGGACATTTTTATAAAAATGGATCTGGAAAACCTCTTGGTTCCCAGAAGAACCAGGACAGGATGGGATCTTGTGCTTGGAGCTCTGGGATGGGTTTGGTCTCCAGATGGGGAAAAATGGCAGGGAAAAGCACTGGGAAGGGTGAAAATATAGAAAAGGGAAAAGGTGAAAATCATCTCAGCCTCACTGGGAAGAGGGGATTGTCCCCTGGGTATGATTATTTTGGGAATAATCTGGAGATTATTATTTTGGGAAGAGGGGATTGTCCCCTGGGTATGATTATTTTGGGAATAATCTGGAGATTATTATTTTGGGAGGAGGGGATTGTCCTCTGGGAATGATTATTTTGGGAAGAGGGGCTCTTTCCATCCCTGCTCCTTTCTGATCCCATGGAATCCCTGCTGGCTGTAGAAGAACCCACGGAGTGAGCTCCATCTGGGAATTTCCTCTGGAAAACGGGGGAAAGGTGAGGATTCCAACTGCCTGAGGAGCCTGGGATGTTCAGGGTGGGAAAAAAAAAAAAACCCTCTGGGGGTGGGAAGGAGGAATTTTGCCAGGCTGGAGCGGGCTGAGGGTGATTTTTTGGAATAATTCGAATTGAGCGTGGTCTCTGCCGTCTCTCCTGGTCTGGCTGCAATCCATCACGCTAATTGCTGTTCCCTCATCAGTGGGATTTATATCCTTGTCTCCCTCGTGTTCAAAGGGTTGTATTTTCATTTGGATGAGGAGTCCTTTTTCCTGGTCCTGAGAAGGTCGGCGTGTCCCTGTTCCCAGAGCTGATGGAACACATCCCTTTGGGAATGCTGGAGCAGGAATGGGGGCAGTTTTCCTGGATTTCCATGGTTTGTCATTCCTGTTATTCCTGTTTGTTATTCCCATTTGTTATTCCTGTTGATCCCGTTTGTTATTCCCACTTGTTTTTCCCGTTATTCCTGTTTGTTATTCCTGTTATTCCCGTTCATTATTCCTGTTATTCCCATTTGTTATTCCTGTTATTCCCATTTGTTATTCCTGTTATTCTTGTTATTCCCGTTTGTTATTCCTGTTATTCCTGTTCATTATTCCCATTATTCCTGTTTGTAATTCTCGTTTGTTATTGCTATTATTCCTGTTTGCTATTCCTGTTATTCCTGTTTGTTATTCCTGTTTGTTATTCCTGTTATTCCCGTTCATTATTCCTGTTATTCCTGTTCATTATTGCTGTTATTCCCATTTGTTATTCCTGTTATTCCCATTTGTTATTCCCATTATTCCCATTTGTTATTCCCGTTATTCCTGTTTGTTATTCCCGTCATTCCCGTTTGTTATTCCTGTTTGTTTTTCCTGTTATTCCTGTTTGTTATTCCCATTATTCCCATTTGTTATTCCCATTATTCTGATGTACCCAGGCTCAGAGATATCCACATGAAGGGATTTTGTGGATGGACGGAGCTGATCCCCCAAAACCCAAACCAGCTCCAGAGTTTGGATCAGTCCCTGTTATCCCATGGGACATGGAAAAGAAGGAAAATGTGCAGGAGGGCTCATTGCTTATCCGGGAATTGCTCCAGGAGATGTTTCACAGATTTCTCCGAGTGGCTGCAGCTCCCCCATGGTGCTTCTTGAAGGGATTTGTGATATTTATTGGCTACAGATGAATTTTCCCATCAGAGGGGTAAGAACCATCCAATCAGGCATTGATCCAACCACTGCAGGGGGGAAAAAAAAAAATCAATTTAACAAATGCTGTTCCTGAAGTGGAAAAGCTCGTTCTGCACACGGAGTCTGAATGGCAGAGGAACAACCGGAGAAGAAAATTATTTTGGGAGTAAAATGAAGTAACGAAATTACCTCTGGGATGTTGTTCAGCAGCCCCTTGGATTTGGGACAAGAATGAGATTCCACAATTCAGGATGCGGGAGTGACATCCCTGCTGTAAGATAACAGAGGCTCCCTGCCTGATTCTGCTTTATTTTCATCTATTTTAAATAACAGCTGTCAGACCCACTGGAGCTTTGCCTTTTGCTCCTTTCTGTGTTTTTTTTGGTGTTTTTTTTTCAGCCGTATCAGAGAAAAATTACAGATTGGATTTTAGCAAGCACACAAACAATTAACTTCTCCGCCTGCCCTGACTTCATGTGAAACTCATTTATTTTGTATCTGCTGTGGAGGCAGCGGCAGAATCAATAACACAAATGCGGTGTAATTTTAATAAATCGCTGCCAGAAGAGCAAAGCAAACAAAACCTCATCAAAGTTTCATATTTCCCTGTTCGTTTTTTAAATAATGGATGCGCTCTGGAAAGGCCACGTTGGGTTTTTCCACGGACCTGGGCTCGGGGAGGATGTTTCTCATCCATAAATTAGAGCAGCTAAACCCGAGCAAAACCAAGGCCTTCATCTCGATTTTGGGCTCAGTTCAGAACTTCATTTAGCAAAAATTTCCTTGGATTTTTTTTCCCCAGAATCGTTGACATTTTGCACATTGAGATTTTTATTTGGGAAAATTTCTTCTCGTTTTTCCAATTTTTTTTTTTCCTGGAAAAGGTGGAAATTCCCATTGCTGTGCTCATAAATCAATCAATCTGTATTTAGGAGCATTTATCCCTGCTGACCCTCGTGAGGTCAGATTGATGGAAAAACACGATTGGCAGATCCTCACTGGGAATTTC
>NW_026624675.1:33160-34167 GCF_030028575.1 Malurus melanocephalus | reverse complement strand
TCCCTCTGCCCCTCTCCCACCCTGAACTAACGCAGGATTTTCCCCTTGGGATGGATCTGGGGCTCTGCACACTGGGGTTCAATTCCTTCCACCAGCAGAGCCTTTTTCCCCCCCTCTTTCCCTCACCCCCTGCTCCTTCAGASTTCACCCATCCCATCTGTTTCTTAGAAACCATTTTTTTTTCTGTTGTTTTAAATCTTTCTGTTGAGAGAGCGAGAAGGGGGARATGTTTGAGGAATACAAATGAGCTGCTCCTGTCTGGCACGCTYGGATCCCGCTYGGGGGCTGCACTTGGCACCAGCTCWGGACCTTTCCCAGCCCCCACGGGAGCCCTGGGCTTTTCCAGGGAATTCAGGGATGGACTTTTGGGAATTTTGGCTCCTGGGAGAGCTCTTTTCTTCTCTTGGGGCTCTGAATTTAGTGTTGAAAACATCCCCGTGACAGTGGGAATGGCAGTGCTGGCCATGCAGAAGGAGAGGTGGCTTTAATTCGAATTAACACCCTTGCTATGGCTTTAATTCAGATTAATTCCTTCACTGTGGCTTTAATTCACATTAACTCCCTTGCTGCAGGGTTGTGGCTTTAATTCAGATTACCCCCTTTGCTAAAGGGTTTGGGGCTTTAATTCAGATTAACGCCTTTGCTGGAGGGTTTGAGGCTTTAATTTGAATTAACCCCCTTGCTGTGGCTTTAATTCAGATTAACCCCTTTGCTAAAGTGTTTGGGGCTTTAATTCAGATTAACTTCTTTGCTAAAGTGTTTGGGGCTTTAATTCAGATTAGTCCCCATGCTGAGGTGTTGTGGCTTTAATTCAGATTAACTCCCTGCTGTGGCTTTAACTCAAAGTAATCCCCTCACTGAGGGGTTGTGGCTTTAATTCGAATTAACCTCCTCATTGAGGGGTTGTGATTTTAACTCAAGTGAACTTTTCTAACCCCAAACACGCCGAGCTCTCTCAGAATGACCCCAAATTTTCACTGTCAAAGCTGGCAACTCCTCTTCCTCCC
>NW_026624675.1:29291-31414 GCF_030028575.1 Malurus melanocephalus | reverse complement strand
TGATCTGACCTCAATACTCTGGATTCCAGCTGCTGGGGAGGGTTTACAATTAATTATTGTTTGAATTCTTTGTGTCCAGCTGGCCTCGAATTATGGATTTGATTTKGGCTGCAATCAGTGAAATATCCGTGTGACATCAGAGAGGGAATAAAGGAACAACTTAGAAATGGAAAATCGGGGGATCAGGGATGTGACTGATTCCTCTGAGCCCGCTCCAGCTCCCGATTTTTTTTTGTGTCAGGGCTCACAAAGTGCTCTGGGCTGACAGAAAACAGCGTTTGATGTTTTTTAGGCTGCGTTTTCTGTGAATTTGGCAGAGAAACAATCCTTGGGTGGCTGTATCAGCACCAAAAATGCTGCTCCAGGCAGGGCTGGAGCTCTCCAGGATAATCTCATTATTCCGGTGWCTTTTGGGGTGGGGGAAAGAAAACAAGAACAKGAACAAGTGGGAATAAATCCCCAARAATGCWCTGAGCCRGGATGTGCAGAGAAAATCCTTTGATTTGATTTCTCACCAGCTGAGGAGCATCAGGGTTGGCAGCACTTCAGCATTTCAGCACTGCTTTATTTCCTCCATCCTTGGAACTTTTCTGCTTTATTTCCCCATCCTTGGAAATTTTCTGCTTTATTTCCTTCATCCTTGGGTCATTCCTGCTTTATTTACCCCATTTCTGGGAAATTCCTGCTTTATTTCCCCCATCCTTGGAACTTTTCTGCTTTGTTTCCTCCATCCTTGGAACATTCCTACTTTATTTTCTCCATCCTTGGAACTTTTTAAATCCATTCCCCCAAATTTTTGCCCTGGTGTGTGTGGGATTGTGCTTGTCAATTCATCAGATTTCAGCTCAATAAATTCACCAGATTTCAGCAAAAATTCACGAGATTTCAGCCCATGCACGACTCAATAAATTCACCAGATGTCAGTGCTTGCAAAGCTCAATAAATTCACCAGATTTCAGCAAAAATTTACCAGATTTCAGCGCTTGTAAAGCTCAGTAAATTCACCAGATTTCAGCTCAATAAATTCACCAGATTTCAGAAAAAATCACCAGATTTCAGCGCTTGTAAAGCTCAATAAATTCATCTGATGTCAGTGCTTGCGAAGCTCAATAAATTGACCAGATTTGAGCAAAAATTCACCGGATTTCAGCCCGCATACAACTCCATAAATTCATCAGATTTCAGCAAAAATTTACCAGATTTCAGTGCTCGTAAAGCTCAGTAAATTCACCAGATTTCAGCTCAATGAATTTACCAGATTTCAGCTCAATAAATTCACCAGATTTCATCCCGCGTAAATCTCAATAAATTCACCAGATTTCAGCCCCCATACAACTCCATAAATTCACCAGATTTTAGCTCAATAAATTTACCAGATTTCAGCGAAAATTCACCAGATTTCATCCCATGTAAAGCTCAATAAATTCACCAGATTTCAACAAAAATTCACCAGATTTCAGCGCTTGTAAAGCTCAATAAATTTACCAGATTTCAGCTCAATAAATTCACCAGATTTCAGAAAAAAATCACCAGATTTCAGTGCTCGTAAAGCTCAATAAATTCACCAGATTTCAGCGAAAAATCACCAGATTTCAACGCTTGTAAAGCTCAATAAATTCGCCAGATTTCAGCAAAAATTTGCCACATTTCAGCAAAAATTCGCCAGATTTCAGCAAAAATTCACCAGATTTCAGTGCTTGTAAACTCAATAAATTCACCAGATTTCATCCCGTGTAAAGCTCAATAAATTCACCAGATTTCAGCTCAGTAAATTCACCAGATTTCAGCCCCCATACAACTCCATAAATCACCAGATTTCAGCTCAATAAATTCCCCAGATTTCAGCTCAATAAACTCCCCAGATTTCAGCGCACGCCATGGGGATTTAGGGGCAATAAAGGCAGATGTGTTTATGGTGATGGAGCTGCTGTTGAAATTTTCGAGCAGGGCAGATCTGCCTCGTAACCATTCCGCTGAAACTGGAAGGATTTTCACCTTATAAACTCCTCTTAAACAGCAGGGAATAACTGTAAAAATRGAATTTATAACAGCAACGGGAGCCCCGAGTGCGTGGTTTTTATTGAATCCAAAATTTGGTGGCATCTGACCCGAATTTGTGTTTG
>NW_026624675.1:25707-27681 GCF_030028575.1 Malurus melanocephalus | reverse complement strand
TCTGTAGGGTAATTCCCCAACCTTCTGTGCCCTTTTTTTTTCAGGATCCAGGAAAGCTCCGGCAGCAGAAAACCCCAAATTTRGGGAAGGGAGCCAGGATTTGATGCAGCATTTCCTAAAAGCACATTTAGGGCTGAGATTGTCCCCATTCCCAGCAGGTTGGGTGGGTTTGGAGCCTGGATGGAGATCAGGGGGTGTTTGGGGTCAGCCTTGTCCTGGTCTGGCTTTTGGGGTGCCCTTTGTGGGATTGGATTTGGGGTTGGGTTTGATCCTTGTGGGTCCCTTCCAGGAGCTCCCAGGGTTCTGTGAGTTGGGTCCAAGAGCAGGAGGGATGGGCTGAGCTTAGAAATTACTGCGAAAAGTGGACAGAAATGACTTGGGGGTGTGTGGGGTTGTGCTGGGCTCTGATTTTAGTGCAGGTTTGATATTAATTTATGGTAATAATATGCTAATAATTGATGATGTTGGCACTTCCACTTTGTGTAGATATTTCTGTGCTTATGTTAAAACATTCCTGCTTTATTTCCTCCATCCTTGGGCCTTTCCTGCTTTATTTCCCCCATTCCTGGAACTTCTTTAACCCATTCCCCCAAATTTTTGCCCCTGTGTGTGTGGGATTGTGCTGGAGTCTGATTTTAGTGCAGGTTTGATATTAATTTATGATAATAATGTGCTAATAATCGGTGATGCTGGCACTTCCACTTGGTGTAGATATTTCTGTGCTTATGTTAAAACATTCCTGTTTTATTTTCCTCATCCCTGGGACATTCCTGCTTTATTTCCTCCATCCTTGGGAAATTCCTGCTTTATTTCCTCCATCCTTGGGAAATTCCTGCTTTATTTTCCTCATCCCTGGGACATTTTTCATCCACTCCCCCAAGTTTTTGCCCCTGTGTGTGTGGGGTTGTGCGGGAGTCTGATTTTAGGACAGGTTTGATATTAATTTATGATAATAATGTGCTAATAATCGGTGATGCTGGCACTTCCACTTTGTATAGATATTTTTGTGCTTATGTTAAAACATTGCTGCTTTATTTCCTCCATCCTTGGGCCTTTCCTGCCTTATTTCTCCCATCCCTGGAACTTTTTTAATCCATTCCCCCAAGTTTTTGCCTCTGTTTGCGTATGGGATTGTGCTGGGGTTTGATTTTAGGACAGGTTTTAATACATGATAAGAATGTCTTCATAATCTGTGATGCTGGCACTTCTGCACTGCTTTATTTTCCCCATCCTTGGGACATTTCCTTCTTTATTTTCCCCATTCCTGGGACATTTTTAATCCATTCCCCCAAATTTTTGCCCCTGTGTGTGTGGGATTGTGCTGGGCTCTGATTTTAGGTTTTATATTAATTTTATATTAGTGTGTAATATTAATATATTAGTAATATATAATAACATGCCAATAATCTGTGATGCTGGGAGGAAGATAAACAGACTGTGCAGGCCTTTTGGAATCCTGGCACTGTTGTAACAAGGGAAAAATCAGATTATTTCTGATATATAAAATGTTTTTTTCTCATTTTTTGTTGGTTTTTTTTTTTTAAGAAGTGTCTTTCCCATTGTGCCAGCCTTGCCTGCTCTCAGCCCTGGGGCTGTTCCTTTTTGGGTTCTGCAGCTCAGAAAAGTGAAAAGGAAAATTACAGAAAGTTTTCTGCTCATAGTGAGAAACCACACTTTGCTCCATGCCTCGCTGAGAGTGCACAAAATAAAAAAACAACTTTCAGATCAACCCTAAAACTTTCAGATTTAGTGAATTTGGGTGAATTCACTACCAGGCCCACAAGCTGTTGGATTCCTCCTTTGAAGATTTCAGCGCTGATGAAGTGATGCTTCAATTATCTTTTTAAATTTTTTTTTTTCCCCCCTGCTGTTCGTTTTGTTTCCGTTTTTGGAACGAGCTGGGAGTTCAAAAATGAGCTGGCAACTTCCTCCTCTTGAGCCCTCGAGCAGCTGAACTCGTTTGCACAGCACCAA
>NW_026624675.1:22976-24442 GCF_030028575.1 Malurus melanocephalus | reverse complement strand
GGGGCTGGATCAGTCCTCATGTCCATGGTCCAGGCGTCACCCCAGGGGTCATCCCAGGAGCCTGGGGCTGGGTTTGTGTGAGCTGGACTGGGTCCATCCCAGTGTCCGTGGTGTTGGGATGATCCCAGGGCTGGGTTTGTGTGAGCTGGGCTGCCTCAGTCCCTGTGGCTGTGGTCCAGGGCAGAGCATCCCCAGGGGTCACCCCATGTCCGCGGTTTTGGGGTCATCCCGGGGCTGGGTTTACACTGAGCTGGGCTGGGTCAGTCCCATGTCCATGGTCCAGGGGTCACCCCAGGGGTCATCCCGGGACCCTGGGGCTGAGCTGGGCTGGGTCATTCCCCGTGTCCCTGGTCCTGGGGTTGCCCTGGGACTGGGTCAGTCCCTGTGTCGGGGTTCAGGGGTCACCCCAGGGGTCATCTCAGGATCTGGGGCTGGGTCAGTCCCCAGGGTCATCCCAGGAACTGGGATTGGCTTTGCTGTGAGCTGGGCTGGGTCAGCTCCTCTCCCTTGTCGGTCTCCGGCCCTATTTCCCAGCAGGCCCCACAGTTTGTAAGGCCAATCCCCTCATCCCTTTCAATCTGAAGGAGAAAAGGGACACCCAGTAAAGCCGTCCCAGTGTCTGAGCAGTGTTTTGGTGCTTTCCCAGTTGACCACGTGGTCCCCGAGCCCGGCACCAGTTTGTGAGGACACCTCGATCTCATTCCTTTCAATCTGAGGGATGGGAAAGGCCAATAATTTGGGATATTATTGATGAGGGGCCTGTCCCGTGTCCCCGCATCATTCTGAGGACAAGGCTGTGGGATTTCCTCACCGAGTTACTCACCTGGAAATGGTTTTAATGGTGTTCAGTCATTGCTGGAGATGGGAGCTGCCTGAGAACCCTCTCAGTGCCCCACAACCCCTGGAATTTATGGCTCCATTATCGCCCCTTTTCCCTGTCGGTCTCTGGCCCTATTTCCCACCAAACCCCACAGTTTGTAAGGACAATCTGCCTCATCCCTTTCAATCTAAAGGAGAAAAGGGACACCCAGTAAAGCCGTCCCAGTGTCTGAGCAGTGTTTTGGTGCTTTCCCAGTTGACCACGTGGTTCCCAAGCCTGGCACCAGTTTATAAGAACACCTCGCTCTCATTCCTTTCAATCTCAGGGATGGGAAGGAGCGATAATTTGGGACATTATTAATGAGAGGCCTGTCTTGTGTCCCCACATCATTCTGAGTACGAGGCTGTTGAAAATCCCAAATTTCCTCACCGAGTCACTCATCTGGAAATGGTTTTAATGGTGTTCAGTCATTGCTGAGGTTGGGAGCTGCCTGAGAACCCTCTGCTGCCCCACAGCCCCTGGAATTTATGGCTCCATTATCGCCCCTTTTCCCTGTCAGTCTCCGGCCCTATTTCCCACCAAACCCCACAGTTTGTAAGGCCAATCTCCTCATCCCTCTCAATCTGAAGGAGAAAAGGGACACCCA
>NW_026624675.1:20130-20701 GCF_030028575.1 Malurus melanocephalus | reverse complement strand
TCCCCCAGAACGTTCCCCTAAAAATTTACACCATGAAATATAACAAATCCAATCTATTACAAAAAAAATGTCACAAACCTAAAGATACCCAAAAAAACCTAAATATGATCACCTGACCCAAATCTCTATTAAACCATAACATTCAATAATTTCCAAAAAAAATCATCGCTGCCAAAAAAAACCTAAAAAAAATTGACGTGACGCCGTTAAAATCCACAAATCGCGATATTTTCGTTATTTTCATTATTTTCATTGTTTTCATTATTTTCGTTATTTTCATTATTTCGCCCTTTCTCTCTTCTCCCCTCTCGTGTCTGCTATCAAATAAAACCCATCCTATTAATGAACAGGAAATCTCATTAATTCATGACAATAAATGAATAAAATGATGAATTTAATGAATAAAAATATTGGTAAAAACCTTTAATAATGAAATCCCAAACGTTYCCTCCCGCAGATTTACGAGGTGCTGAGCGTGATCCGCGACATCGGGGCCACGGCGCAGGTGCACGCCGAGAATGGGGACATCATTGCTGAGGTATGGGGTGGGGTGGATGTTTTTGGGGGAAAT
>NW_026624675.1:17338-18895 GCF_030028575.1 Malurus melanocephalus | reverse complement strand
AATTTTATCCCCTTTTTGAGATTTCAGAGTGGAATTTGTCCATTTTATGGGATTTCAGAAAGGGTTGGTCAGTTCAGGTGTGGGGTTGGTCACTGTGGGGTTTTTCAGTTCATCCCCAGATCATTTATGGCTGCTGAGGGACAGAAGYCCTTCCTTTACTTTCTGTRGGGTCCCTCCCACACGAGGCAGTTCTCATGAACCTCTCCAGCGTGGTTCCACTCTCAGGAGCAGCAAATATTTATATAAATAATATAATTTTTATATGTAAATATATATATAAAATATAGGTGATAAAACGTATAAATAATACTAAATTTATATAAAYTTTATATAAAATATTCTACAGAAAAATTAATTTAAATCCAAATTAAAGCTTTCCTGTGAACAAATCACCAAAATCTCATGAACTTGTTCTCAGCTCTCTCCAGGGCATTTTTGGGGTTTTTAGCCAGGACAGACACTCAGGATCCCTTTCCCACCAGCTGTGAACACTGCAAGAACAATTCCCTGTTATTTTCAATATTTTCAAYATTTTCAATATTTTCAATATTTTCTTTTGTGTTTTTTTCCTCAGGAGCAGCAGAGGATCCTGGAGCTGGGGATCACTGGTCCTGAAGGGCACGTGCTGAGCAGACCTGAGGAGGTGAGAGCTCCCTGACCCCAATCTGTGACTCCTTTTGGGGTCAATGGGGCTGGCAATGGGATTTTTCTGCATTTGGGGTTTTGTAGCCACTGGTTTTTCCAGATCTGACCTCCTGGCCTTCTCTCCTGGTGATTATTTTATCAGACTCACAGAGAATTTGCAGAATTTTTTAATAAATGCCCAAATCCTGGCACGAGGGTGACGCTGCTTTTGGGAACATCAAATCATCAGATCCCAATTCCTGGTGATTTTGGGGTTTGCTGTGTCCCTTTGGGGCACTTCAGGGCATTTTCTGTTTCCCTTTAGGGGTTGCAGAGCCCACCCTGAGCACGGCTGGGGTCACACCTTAATTCCAATTTCCATCCACACCAACCCAGCAGATCCCAATTCCTGCTGATTTTGGGGTTTGCTGTGCTCCTTTGGGATGCTGCTGAGATCAGAATTGGTTTTTTTGGGTGTCCTTTAGGGGGTTCAAAGCCCACCCTGAGCATGATTGGGGTCTCACAATTCCCCCTCCATCCTCAGGAACCCAGCAGATCACAGTTCCTGGTGATTTTAGGGTTTGCTGTGTCCCTTTGGGGCACTTCAGGGTTTGCAGTGTTCCTTTTGGGGCACAGCTGAGATCAGGATTGGCATTTTCTGGTGCCCCTTAGGGGTTGCTGAGCCCTGAGCACGGCTGGGGTCAAACCTTAATTCCCATCTCCATCCACAGGAACCCAGCAGATCCCAATTCCTGGTGATTRTAGGGTTTTGATTTTCTCCTTTGGGTGTCAGGGGTGCTGCTGACACTGGGATTGGCTTTTCCTGGTGCTCCTTAGGGGATGCAGAGCCCACCCTGAGCATGGCTTTGTCCTGCTGGTGTCACACAATTCTGATCTCCATCCTCAGGAACCCAGCAGATCCCAATTCCTGGT
>NW_026624675.1:15393-17013 GCF_030028575.1 Malurus melanocephalus | reverse complement strand
GCCAGGGTGCCATGCAGTGACCCCTGAACATGCCCAGGGGGTCCCATGGGTGTCCCTAGCGTGCCCAGGGTGCCATGGATGTCCCTTGGAGGTGCCCAGGTTGCCCTGGGGTGTCCCTGAGAGTGACCCAGGGTTCCATGGGTGTCTTTAGTGTGCCCAGGGTGCTGTGGGATGTCCCTGAGGGTGCCCAGGATGTCCTGGGGTGTCCCTAGGATGCCCAGGGTGCCATGGGGTGGTCTCTAAGGGTGCCCATGATGATTTGGGGTGTCCCTGAGGGTGCCCAGGGTGCCATGCAATGACCTCTGAGAATGCCCAGGGTCCAATGGGTGTCCCTGGGAATGTCCAGGGTCCCATGGGGTCACCCTTGAGGGGTTCCCAGGGTCCCATGGGTGTCCCTGACCCCGCTGGCTCTGTCCCAGGTGGAGGCAGAGGCTGTCAACCGCGCCATCACCATCGCCAACCAGACCAACTGCCCGCTGTACATCACCAAGGTGATGAGCAAAAGCGCCGCCGACGTCATCGCCCAGGCCAGGAAAAAGGGTGAGTGAGTGCCCATCCCTGTGCCAGCAGAGCCCACCCCACTGCAAACAGCCCTTTGTGACAGGGTTCTGGTCCAGCCCGCATTCCTGCTGCCCTCCCTTTTCCAGGTGAAATACTGGAGGAATTTGGGGTGGCTGCACCCCAAAAAAAGAACTCGGTGTCATTATGCAGAGCCAGGGCAGCATCCCTTTCCTCTTCTAGATAAAATATAAAATATCTAGGAGGAATTTGGGGTGGCTGCACCCCAAAAAAGAGCTCGATGTCATTGTGCAGCTGGACCTGGAGAGCCAGGGCAGCATCTCTTCCTTTTCCGGATAAAATATCGGAAGAATTTGGGGTGGCTGCACCCCCAAAAAAACTGTATCCCCCCGGAAAAGAACTTGATTTCATCATGCAGAGCCAGGGCAGCATCCCTTCCCTTTTCCAGATGAAATATCAGAGGAATTTGGGGGGGCTGCACCCCAAAAAAAGATCTCATTGTCGTTGTGCAGAACCAGGGCAGCATCCCTTCCCTTTCCAGATGAAATATTGGAGGAATTTGGGGTGGGTGCACCCCGAAAAAAGAATCCAGTGTTGTTGTGCAGAGCCAGGGCAGCATCCCTTTCCTTTTCTAGGTAAAATATTGGAGGAATTTGGGGTGGCTGCACCCCAAAAAGGATCTCAGTGTCGTGCAGAAACAGGGGAGCATCCCTTCCTTTTTACAGATAAAATATTGGAGGATTTGGGGTGGCTGCACCTCAAAAAAAAGAACTCAGTGTCATTGGGCAGCTGAACCTGGGGAGCCAGGGCAGCACCCCTTCCCTTTCCAGATGAAATCCTGGAGGATTTGGGGTGGCTGCACCCCGAAAAAAGAATCCAGTGTTGTTGTGCAGAGCCAGGGCAGCATCCCTTTCCTTTTCTAGGTAAAATATTGGAGGAATTTGGTGTGGCTGCACCCCGAAAAAAGCTGCATCCCCCCCAAAAAGAACTCAATGTCATCATGCAGAGCCAGGGCAGCACCCCTTCCCTTTCCAGATAAAACACCGGATCCATTTTGAGGTTAAACCAGTGCAATCCCTGCATTTACATGAAATCTTTTTT
>NW_026624675.1:11492-13518 GCF_030028575.1 Malurus melanocephalus | reverse complement strand
GAATCCTCCAATTGCAGCTGCAGCCAATGCAGTCAAAAACTCCAACTTGGCTCCCCCCAATTCTCTGTTCTTTCCATCTCTTGGGGCCTGGCCCAGGGAGGTGTCCTTGACTTTGGGGCTGCAGAGGAATTGTTTTGTGTAAAAATGGGAGAGGAGGTGCTGGGAACTGTCTGTGGAGTCTGGAGTTAAACACTGGAGAATTCCAGGATCACACAGAAATAGAGAAATTAAAATCCTGAGGCATCATGGCCTGTGGTGAGTTTGAGTTTTTGGATGTTCAGAGGGGAAGGAACTCAGGAATTCGTTATTTTCTCATCCTGATCCTCCCACTTGGGTTTTTTTCCCCTTTTTTTTGCTGCTGGCTCCCCCAGTGACCCCGTGCTGTCCCCCCAGGTGACCGGCAAGATGGACGAGAATCAGTTTGTGGCCGTGACCAGCACGAACGCGGCCAAAATCTTCAACCTGTACCCGCGGAAGGGCCGCATCGCCGTGGGCTCCGACGCCGACCTGGTCATCTGGGACCCCGACAGCGTCAAGACAATCTCTGCCAAGACCCACAACATTGTAAGGGGGTTGTGTTCCCGTGTTCCCTGCTGTTTCCTGCTCCCTTTTCCCACATTTCTGCTCCTTGGGGTCAGCAGCAGGCGTTTTGGGGTTATTTTGGGGTTGTTTTGGGGTTGTTTTGGGTTGGTTTTCCCTATGCATGAAGCTCTGGAGATCGGCTGGGTGAGCAGGACGAGGCTCAATGTGAAATCATGTGGATTCACACGCACAGAATCAGAGAACTGGAAAGTCACAGAATCCCAGAATCAGAGAATGACAGAATGACAGATTCACAGAATCAGAGAATCAGAGAATGACAGATTCACAGAATCACAGAATCAGAGAGTCAGAGAATCTCAGAATCACACAAAGAATCAATCCCAGAATCCCAGAGTCACAAAATCCCAGAATCAGAGAATGACAAAATCACAGAATCAAAATCACAGAATCACACACACAATCACTGAATCCCAGAGTCAAAGAATCCCAGAATCCCACAATCCAAGAGTCCCAGAATCACAGAAACGGAGAATCACACACAGAATTACAATGTCAAAGAATCCAAGAATCGCAGAATCAGAGAATCTCAGAATCGCACACAGAATCATATACAGAATCCCAGGGTCACAGAATCCCAGAATCAGAGAATGACAGAATGACAGAATCACAGAACGATAAAATCCCAGAATTCCAGAATCAGAGAATCAGAGTCACCGAATCATACACAGAATCTCTCTGCTGGAAATCTGACCCAGATCTGGGGTGGATTTCTGGGAAATGTAGGTGGATTTCAGATTTCTATGGGGTGGATTTCAGGGAGATCTGGGTGGATTTCAAATCTCTGCTGGAAACCAGACCCTGATCGGGGTTGGATTTCTTGGAAATCGGGGTGGATTTTGGATCTCTGCTCTTGGGTGGATTTCTGGGAAATCTGGGTGGATTTCAGATTTCTGCTGGAGATCTGACCCTCATCCAGGATCTGGTTGGATTTCTTGGAAATCTCGGTGGATTTCTGGGAAATCTGCGTGAATTCCCCATCTCTGCTGGAGATCTGACCCGGATCCAGGGGCTGGGTGGATTTCTGGGAGATCTGGGTGGATTTCAAATCTCTGCTGGAAACCAGACCCTGATCCAGGTTGGATTTCAGGGAAATCTGGGTGAATTGCCTATCTCTGCTGGAGATCTGACCCCCACCAGGATCTGGGTGGGTTTCTGGGAAATCTGCGTGAATTTCGCACCTCTACTGAGTGGATTTTTGGGAAATTTGGGAAATTTCTCACAAATCTGGGTGAATTCCTGACAAATCTGGGCGAATTCCCCATCTCTGCTGGAGCTCTGACCCTGATCCAGGGTGAATTCCTGACAAATCTGGGTGAATTTCAGGAAAATCTGGGCAAATTCCCCATCTCTGCCGGAGCTCTGACCCCATCCAGGATCTGGGTGGGTTTACAGCCCCTCCTGATGCTCCCCACATTCCTGGGGT
>NW_026624675.1:8696-9904 GCF_030028575.1 Malurus melanocephalus | reverse complement strand
GTCACTGGTGGTAAAAAAAAAAAAGACTTTTGAGTCAGAAATGGTCTCTGGTGGTAAAAGAACCAGGCTGGACGGAGTTTGGAGTACCCTGGGATGGGGGAAGGTCCCTCACATCCCAAACTATTCTGGGATTCTTTATCGATCTCATCTCGACAGGAGAGGGTCACTCACATCCCAAATTGTTCCATGATTCTTTATCAATCTCATCTCAACAGAAATTTTACATTTAAAAAATGTAAATTTTAAAAATTTACATTTAAAAAAAACCCCAAACTTTGCTAATGAAGAGCATCCTTTAATAACTCATACCCCAAACCATTCCAAGATCCTTTATCAATCTCATCTCAACAGGAGAAGGTCGCTCACATCCCAAACCATTCTGGGATTCTTTACCAATCTCAACAGAAATTTTACATTAAAAAACCCCCAAATTTTGCTAAATAAGAGCAGCCCTTGATAACTCACATCCCAAACTATTCTGGGATTCTTTATCAATCTCAACAGAAATTTTAAGTCAAAAAAACCCCCAAACTTTACTAATTAAGAGCATCCTTTAATAACTCACATCCCAGACTATCCTCAGATTCTTTATCAATCTCAACAGAAATTTTACATTAAAAAAAACCCCAAACTTTGCTAATTAAGAGCAGCCTTTATTAACTCACATCACCCAGGCAAACACCGCTGAGCTTTTCTCCGTCCGCCGCTGAAATTTCAAATTTTGAAATTTCGCCGATTAGCGCGGCGTTAATTACAGCAAACCCTCTGTCGCTCGTTTCAGTCCCTGGAGTACAACATCTTCGAGGGCATGGAGTGCCGTGGCTCTCCTCTGGTGGTCATCAGCCAGGGCAAGATCGTGCTGGAGGATGGCAACCTGCACGTGAGCGAGGGTTCGGGGCGCTACATCCCCCGCAAACCCTTCCCCGACTTCGTCTACAAGCGCATCAAAGCCAGGAGCAGGGTGAGTCTTGGGTTTGTTTTTCTCTCTTTTTAATTCTCCTTTTTTTTTAGTTCTCCTTTCTTTAGTTCTTTAGTTCTCCTTCTTTTTGTTCTCCTTTTATTTTCTTTTTTTTTCCTCCTGCCGCTGTTGTTTTGGTCTATGAAAAATCGGGTCCAAATGGGAAAGCTTCAGTCGTCTTTGCTTTTTTGTATTTTTTTTTTTTCCTTTTTTCCTCTTTCTTCCTGAAGACTTTCCAAAGTGCATATTT
>NW_026624675.1:7880-8602 GCF_030028575.1 Malurus melanocephalus | reverse complement strand
TTTTTCCTTTTTTCCTCTTTCTTCCTGAAGACTTTCCAAAGTGCATATTTGGTGCTGTAGAAACACAAATTGTCTGTTCTTCTGAAAACCTTTCAGTTGTCATACTTGGTGTCTCACTCCCTCAATGACTCCGAATTCTGTATTTTTTGTGTTTCCCTCCTTCAGTGACTCCAAATTCTGTATTTTTTGTGTTTCACTCCCTCAATGACTCCAAATTCTGTATTTTTTGTGTTTCACTCCCTCAATGACTCCAAATTCTGTATTTTTTGTGTTTCCCTACCTCAATGACTCCAAATTCTGTATTTTTTGTGTTTCCCTCCCTCAATGACTCCAAATTCTGTATTTTTGTGTCTCACTCCCTCAATGACTCCTAATTCTGTTCTCTTCCAAAATCATAGAGGAGCTTGGAATCGCCCACGCTAAAATTAAGACTTTATAACTGTATGGAGCAGAAGTTTTCATAAACATTTGTTATAATTAATTTTARCGAGGGGATTGAAGGAACAAAGCAGTTTTTCCCTCTTCAAAGCTTTATTGTCCCGTCCTTTTGCCAGTTGTGGGTTCCAGGTTCTGCTCCCTGTGGTGCCGCGTCCGGTGAGCCAGGCCGAGCTGGGAAGAGAATGGGTCAGGTCTGAAAGGGCTGAGGGGTGGCTCTGACATCCCATAATACTAGTGTGACAGGGGTGGATAGCTCTGACATCCCATATCCCACCCTATAGTGA
>NW_026624675.1:3765-6185 GCF_030028575.1 Malurus melanocephalus | reverse complement strand
GATGAAAGAGAATTTTAGGTGTTTATTTATAGATGAAAGAGAATTTTAGGAATTTATTTATAAGTGAAAGAGATTTTTAGGCGTTTATTTATAGGTGAAATAATTTCTGAGGAAGAATTATTTACTGTTTGAAGTGTTGCCCTCTCGTGGATAATTCCAGAGCTGTGCTGGTGCTGCTGCTCACAATCCTCCCACCCCTTGCTCTGTTTTACCTGTGGTGTTTTGGCCATGTCATAACCTCATTTTGCCCCTATTTTCACCATGTTTTGGCCATGTTTTAACCCCACTTTGCCCATATTTTGTCCACGTTTTAACCCCATTTTGCCTGTATTTTCACCATTTTTGTCCATGTTTTAACTCCATTTCGCCCGTATTTTGGTCATGTTTTAACCCCATTTTGCCCGTATTTTCACCATATTTTGGCCACATTTTAACCCCACTTTGCTCATGTTTTGTCCATGTTTTAACTCCATTTTGCCTGTGTTTTGTCCACATTTTAACCCCATTTTGCCTGTATTTTGGCCATGTTTTAACCCCATTTTGCCCATACTTTGCCCGTATTTTGTCCTTGTTTTAACCCTACTTTTCCCGTATTTTGTCCATGCTTTAACCCCATTTTTCCTGTATTTTGGCCATGTTTTAACCCCATTTTGGCCATGTTTTGGCCATGTTTCAACCCCATTTTGCCTGTATTTTGGCCATATTTTAACCCCATTTTGCCCATATTTTGCCCATGTTTTAACCCCATTTTGCCCATGTTTTTACCGCACTTTGCCCGTATTTTGCCCATATTTTCCCCAAATCTTTAACCCCATTTTGCCCACATTTTGCCCATATTTTGCCCACGTTTGAACCCCATTTTGCCCCCATTTTGACCCGGTTTTCCCCTCTCTCCCGTGGCAGCTGGCCGAGCTGCGGGGCGTTCCCCGCGGTCTCTACGATGGCCCCGTGTGCGAGGTGTCGGTGACGCCCAAGACGGTGACGCCGGCGTCGTCCGCCAAAACCTCCCCGGCCAAGCAGCAGGCGCCGCCCGTCCGGAACCTGCACCAGTCCGGCTTCAGCCTGTCCGGTACGGCTGGGGGATTTATTGATCACTGATTGGTGATTGATTGATTGATTGATCACTGATTGATTGATTGATTGATTTGGAACCTGCACCAGTCCGGCTTCAGCCTGTCCGGTACGGCGGGGGGGATTGATCCCTGATTGATTGATTGATTGCTGATTGATTGATTGGTGATTGATTGATTGATTGATTGGGAACCTGCACCAGTCCGGCTTCAGCCTGTCCGGTACGGCTGGGGGGATTGATCACTGATTGATTGATTGATAGATTGATTGGTGATTGATTGATTGATTGATTGATCACTGATTGATTGGGAACCTGCACCAGTCCGGCTTCAGCCTGTCCGGTACAGCGGGGGGGATTTATTGATCACTGATTGATTGATTGATTCATTGGTGATTGATTGATTGATTGATTGATCACTGATTGATTGATTGATTGATTGCTGATTGATTGATTGATTGATTGCTGATTGATTTATTGATCACCGAGTGATTGATTGATTGATCACTGATTGATTGGGAATCTGCACCAGTCCGGCTTCAGCCTGTCCGGTATGGCTGGGGGCGATTTATTGATCACTGAGTGATTGATTGATTGATTGATTGGTGATTGATTGATTGGTGATTGATTGGGAACCTGCACCAGTCCGGCTTCAGCCTGTCCGGTACAGCGGGGGGGATTTATTGATCACTGAGTGATTGATTGATTGATTGATTGATTGGGGAGTGATTGATTGGGAACCTGCACCAGTCCGGCTTCAGCCTGTCCGGTACGGCTGGGGGCGATTTATTGATCACTGATTGATTGATTGATTGATTGATTGGTGATTGATTGATTGGGGACTGATTGATTGATTGGGGACTGATTGATTGATTGATTGATTGGTGATTGATTGATTTATTCGGGACTGATTGATTGATTGGGGACTGATTGATTGGGAACCTGCACCAGTCCGGCTTCAGCCTGTCCGGTACGGCTGGGGTGGCTGATTGATCACTGATTGATTGATTGATTGGGGAGTGATTGATTTATTGGGGACTGATTGATTTACTGATCGCTGATTGATTGATTGATTGATTTATTGGGGACTGATTGATTTATTGGGGACTGATTTATTGATCGCTGATTGATTTATTGATCACTGATTGATTTATTGATCGCTGATTGAATTATTGGGGAGTGATTGATTTATTGATCACTGGTTGATTTATTGGGAACTGATTGATTTATTGGTGATTGATTTATCGCTGATTGATGTATTGGTTTATGTTTGGGAAAGGAAAGGTAAAGGAAGCCTCTGAACCTGAATTTATGGGGCCACATTTTATGGGACATCAAATCCTTTTAAAGC
>NW_026624675.1:0-2473 GCF_030028575.1 Malurus melanocephalus | reverse complement strand
CGTCGGTTTGTGCGTGCGTGCGTGTGTGTGTGTGCGCGTTTTCGATGTTTTTTGTATCATTGTGTTTACGAAGCCTTATCTGAGAACTTGGGGGGGGATCTCCCCTGTTCTCCTGAACCTCATCCAAGCCACAGAAATGCCGCCAGTGTCACTGCCACCGCCCCCCTGGCGCTTCGCCCGTCCCTTGGTTGCATTTTCAGCCGTTTTGTCGCCGGCGCGGCGTGGAGCAGGAGCTCAGGGTGGGATTTCGGTCTGGCAGGGGCAGACAGAGCAGCTGGGCACCCCCAAAACTGCTGGGATGGAGGGTCTGGAGGGGTTTG
Organism: Malurus melanocephalus; assembly: GCF_030028575.1. Lineage (NCBI taxonomy): Eukaryota > Metazoa > Chordata > Aves > Passeriformes > Maluridae > Malurus > Malurus melanocephalus. The sequence continues at coordinate 2,153 of NW_026624675.1, read as the reverse complement.
TGGCAGTCAGTTTGTCCCCTGTCCCTGCTGGGGAGTGTGAACATCCAGGTGGACATTCCCTGAGATAATGGGATGATCTAAAGGGGTTTATGGCCGTCGGTTTGTCCCCTGTCCCACCCCGCTGGACACACCCTGATCTGCTGGGATGGAAGGTTCTAGAGGGGTTTGTGGCAGTCAATTTGTCCTTGCAGTGGGTTTGGACATCCAGGACACCCCCTGATCTGCTGGAATGGAGGTTCTAGAGGGATTTGTGGCAGTCAGTTTGTCCTTTGTCCCTGCTGGGGAGTGTGAACACCCAGCTGGATGAGCTGCAAGGGCTTTGTGTCAATTAGTCCTCTGTCCCTCCAGGGCATGTGAACATCCAGGACACCCCCTGAGCTGTTGGGATGATCTGGAAGGGTTTGTTGCCATCAGTTTGTCCCCTGTCCCTGCAGTGGGTGTGGATGTTCAGCTGGACACTCCCTGAGATGATGGGATGGAGGGTCTGGAGGGGTTTGTGACAGTTTGTCCCCTGTCCCTGGAGGTGAGTGTGGACATCCAGGACACTCCCTGAGCTGCTGGGATGATCTGGAAGGGCTTTGTGGCCCTAAGTTTGTCCCCTGCCCCTCCAGGGCATGTGAACATCCAGCTGGACACCCCATGAGCTGCTGAGTTGATCTGGAGGGTTTGTGGCCATCAGTTTGTCCCCTGTTCCTGCAGTGGGTGTGGACATCCAGGACACCCCCTGAGCTGCTGGGATGGGCACTCTGGAGGGGTTTGTGACAGTCAGTTTGTCCCCTGTCCCTCCAGGGGGTGTGGACATTCAGCTGGACACCCCCTGAACTGTTGGTCTAGAATGATCTGGAGGGGTTTGTGAGTTTGTCCCCTGTCCCTGCAGTGGCTGTAGGGGATGAGCAGCAGTTTTGGGGGAAGTTCCTGCAGCAAAGCCCATCCCTGGCCATGCAGGGGAGGTGATTTTATAGCTTTGAGGGGCTCTGGAGGTGATTTTACAGCTTTAGGGACTCTGGCTCTCTCTGGCCATGCAGGGGAGGTGATTTTACAGCTTTTGGGGGCTCTGGAGGTGATTTTACACCTTTTGGGGGCTCTGGCTCTCCCTGGCTGTGCAGGGAGCAGCTGCTGAGCACCTGTGGCCATTCCAGTCCRGGCCCAGCTGCCAGGAYCGGGCTCTGGCCGGGTGCCCASCAGCTGAGAATGTCCTGGGCACGGCCCARCTGCCYAGCCCTGCAGGAATCCTGCCCAGCCCYKSCCAGCCCCGCACGCCTCGGGCTTGGGGACACCACCAGCAGCCCTTAAAGGAGGGAGGAGCCCCAGTTTGGGGTGCAGGAGGAGCCCCAGTTTTGGGGTGCAGGAGGAGCCCCAGTTTGGGGTGCAGGAGGAGCCCCAGTTTTGGGGTGCAGGAGGAGCCCCAGTTTTGGGGTCTGGCTGCACACACAGCCTGGGTGCTGACCCATCCTCTGGGATTGAAGGTCTGGCAGCCCTGGGACTGGGGTTTTGTTGTTTTTGGGGTATGGAGAACAATCCTGCACCATCAAATCCCCTCTGGGGGGCTCAGCATCCCCCAGGACTGGGGTTTTGTTGTTTTTGGGGTGTGGAGGACAATCCTGCACCATCAAATCCCCTCTGGAAGGGTCAGCAGCCCCCAGGACTGGGATTTTATTGGTTTTAGGGTGTGGAGGACAAACCTGCACCATCAAATCCCCTCTGGGGGGCTCAGCATCCCCCAGCACCAGAGTTTTGTTGTTTTTGGGGTGTGAAGGACAGTCCTGCACCATCAAATCCCTTCTGGGGGGCTCAGCATCCCCCAGCACCGGGGTTTTGTTGTTTTTTGGGTGTGGAGGACAAACCTGCACCATCAAATCCCCTCTGGGGGGCTCAGCATCCCCCAGCACCGGGGTTTTGTTAATTTTGGGGTGTGGAGGACAATCCTGCACCATCAAATCCCCTCTGGAGGTCTCAGCACCCTCCAGCATCGGGCAGCGAGGGCTTTTATCACCTCCCCTGCCCCGGCATCGGCTGCACCCTCTGTTCCTCCTCTCTCTGTGCTCTGCCCCCTCGTTTTCCCCTCGCTGTGAGTATTTTCTTACACGGTGTTTACAGGTTCTTTTAGGAAAAAACCTCTCAGTGTGTGAAGGCTTTTGAGGAAGGAGAAGCAA
>NW_026624674.1:34731-36891 GCF_030028575.1 Malurus melanocephalus | reverse complement strand
AGTGCTGCCTTTATAAAGAAATATCTTGAGATGTTTTCATTGTACCCCTCTGAGATCAGATACACTGGACTACCAATGAACTGACCTTGACAAATGGGCAACTGTCCCATCCCCCTTTAATAGGGGAATCGGGAAGGATTCTTTTTAATGGATTTCTTGGACAAAAATGAAGCGCAACCACAGCAATATTGCATCTGAGAACTGTTTATTGTTAAAGAAGGGTAAATGTTCCTACCAAAGGTGGATAGAAAATGGAACAAAGAGGAAAAAAGAGAGGCAGAGAAAGAAACAAAAAACAGGGACAGTTCATTACCACTGTGTTGGAAAGTACACCAGTTGAAAAAGTTTTTATATGACTTCATTCAAGGCTTTGGTTTGCCTTTGCCTCAGAAAATAGAATTTTCTTTCCAGGGCATTGTTCCACCAGTTGAGGTCTGATGAATTTAGCATCTCAACAGACCGGGAGCAGCACAAACGATCAGGACCATCAGTGGCCATTGATGGATCATCAGCTCCAAACTTCACCCCTGGGATGGTCAGAGACACAGCTCTGGGAAAAGAGGTAAGAAAGGAGAGCTAATTAGCACTGGAGGAGATGAAATCCAGATCCAATAGGAAACCACATACTAAGAACCGTGCAACTTTAGACCAATGAACATTGAACCAATGGAGTTCTATGGGGTTTGACTGTATTATGGGTAAGTTTGGGGAAATCTTATAAAATTCATGTGTCATGGAATGATTCTCTCTGCACACCTGGGGCTATGGATGTGGATGAAGTGATTTCTGTTGCACATCCTGGCCTGCACAACATCGTGGCCAGAAATAAAGTAATACCTTGACTCTCTAACACGAAAATGCTGTTGAAGGATTTCTGAAACAGATTGGTTCCTCTCAGCAACTCGAATTGCTCTTAGAGTCCATTTTCCCAAGCTGGTTAATCCTTAGCTCAGGTTATTTACATTTTGCCACAGGACAGCAGACAATGCCATCAACCTGTTATGGATGGCTGCCACTGCTAAGCACCACAGTATCACTGTCAACATTGAAAAAGAAAGGGTGTAACTGGAAATATACTAGCCAGCGACAGGGTTTCAACAAAACCCAGGTTTCTTAGAAAACTTGCATTTCCGTTGTATTTTTTTTTCAATTGTTCTAAAGAGGTAAAAATAAAGTGTATCCCTAAAACTAAATGTGCAATATTATTGCAAGAATTTGTCTTTTCACTGTTTCTAAGATATAAAGCAGTGATCTCAGAATCTTAGACATTTGTGACAACTCTTTACTCTGCCTTTTCCCACTTTCTTTCCTCCTGTAGAAATGTCACATTAGTTGTTTGATTAATACAGAATCTGTGATACCTTTTCTACCCAAGTACCGATGAGGTATAATAAAGTTTTAATGAAAGGCCTTTAAATATGTCACAGAATCATGGAATAATTTAGATTGGAATGAACTTCTGGACATTTGTAATCCACATGTCCTCCTTTATTCAGTTCCTTGGCTGATGGTTGCAAGAGCCATCTCTTTCCATGTTAATGCATACCCTGGATTTGCCACTGGAAAGAAGAACAGAGAGAGGAAAGGGTTTTATTGACACAGTACAAAGGGATATTTGGGTATTTCCAGTGATACTGGGGACCTGGAGAAACAAGCAGTGTAAGACAATTGTGTTATGAGAGCAATTCAGTGGTAACTTGAGAGTTACAAAAAAGTAGTGGTTATTTTTCCATTTAAATTCCGTGAGGTGGTTAGGCCTCTGTGGTATAAACACTTGCATTACACTTGATCCAATATTCAGCAATGGAGATTTGCTGAATCAAATAAGAAATTCATAATTAACACAATAGTCTTTTCTTTTTGGTGTAACATGTTTTTTTATTATCACTAAAGAAATGAACAAAGACATGCATACACACTCTAAAACCTCACAGCAGTGCAGTCTTTATGTGTGGAGCTCAAGGTTAGACTTGATTTTAGAACATCTGAGTGATTTCACTTCACTAGACATGTATAAATAAAGTGAAGTCAATTCTACACAAAAGAAGGAACTCCAGGGAAGAAAAAATGCACATTTTCTAAAGTGGAAACTTAGTTTAAACAAATATTTTAAACCAATCTTTAAAAAGTGAAAACTAAAATTTAAAAAGCTTCCCTGCT
>NW_026624674.1:25533-33546 GCF_030028575.1 Malurus melanocephalus | reverse complement strand
AATTTACTCCATCCTACTAGTGGAATTATAAAATTGCTTATATTTTAACAGTCTCTTCTTTTTTCACCTGGAGATTTTGAAGTTATGCTTGACTTCTGTTTTTCTCCTGACAGGGAACAGAGTACACAAACATAGATCCAACAGCTTGAAAAGAGTGCAGTGTTTTATGAGCTGCCCTGGTTGATACAACCCTTATTTTTCAAGCTGAGGTCACACACACACACAAATCCTGCCATTTGTAGGTTCATTTTGCTTTATCAAACTTAATGTTGTTTGGGGAATTTGTTTTGTTCTGCTTAACCATACCACAGCCAGCAGTAATCTGCTTATTGTAATCTCTTTTCAAGCACAGTTATCATTTATGGCAAAGCCCAAATTTCTCCTAGTGAAGGTAATTTTATAAGATACTCTCTGTCATTAATGGCAATTCAGCACTAAGCTGAGTTCCTGAAGTGCCTAAATTACACCTATTTCTCTCTACAGGCTGCAGTGAATTTCTGAATAAAATCGAGGAAATAATCACAACAACAATTGATAAAATCAGCCATTTCAGTCTAGTCTCCTTGGTTTGCCTCCACAGTCAAACCTTTCACCTGTTTTTTACCCTTACAATGGGTGAAATTTGGTCTTTTCAGGCTGAAGATGGGGTGAGAATTTCAGAACTGCTCCTACATCTTTAGCTGAAATCCATCCACTCCAGAGAAGCTGCAGTCAGACCTTCTTTGTTGGGAGAAGGCTCCCTTTGGAATGGGGAGTGTGTCTTTTTTTCTCCAAAAGGCAGGATTCTCATGTGGTGATTTTGTCATGCCTCTTATTGATCCACTCTATTGCCTGGGAACTCTGAGATCATTGAAAATTGTTTTAATACATTGGGATTTTTAAGATACTTAAAGATCTTTTCACAAAGTCTGCACAAACCCCTTTGAACGCCTTTCTTCCTCACTCCATGAGTTTCACACACAGCAGCTGCTTGCTTTCTGAGGCAGCACAAACCATTTCCATTTCATCTCCTGCTTCAATTTCACCAGTAGTGCCAAGTCTTCCTGAGGGAAGAAAATAGAGAGCATTTAAGATTCTCATTGAAACATTCAGCTTGTAAATCACATCCTTTTTTTTCCAAATAATAGTTTTGAAAACTACTTCTCAAAGTGAATATTTCTCCAATCTGATGGTCTGGCAAAACCCACGTACAAACAAGTGATAAAACAAATTTGTTTTTCCTAACACCTCTGAACACCCATAGTTTTTCTGATGTTGTTTGTTCTTTAGAATCTATGAGCAGAAGACAGGAATATTTTTGCCTGTTGGAAATGCCATAGCAATGTGCTCTTGATTAGGCACTGTCTTGTCCCCACCATAAAGCAGAGACACTGAACTGCCACAAACATCAGGGATTTTGTGGGAGGAGATAGGAGACACAAAATCTGTTTCATTCTTTAAGTTCCCTTGAGTAATTCTGAAGTTTGCAAAGTGCTCGTAGAAGCTGTCATTGGAATTAGACTCTTACTAACACCTATCAACCCCAAATCTTTGCTTCATAGTTTTCATATTGTTTGACTGAGGGAGGGTCTGATCAGTAAGGGTGAAGGTACATTTGTCTGGGGTTCAGCATGTGGGGATCCTTGCAGTCCTAGGAGGAACACTGAGAACCAATTTCTTTGGTTCTTTGGCTTCATTCCCCCATAAAATTAAGAAAAAAATAGTAGCCTCAAAACAGACAAACACACTTGTTAAAGCAGTTTATTACAGTAAGTAAAAAGTAATCTAACATTTACACTGCCATTTCTGCAGATACTTCAGGAAGAATAGTCAATGTACATATGTAGTGTGGTTCTTGTAAGTTTTGATTTCTATGAATTAAAARTTATATTAATATATGAGATAAAAGCATCTTAGTTTTGTTCAGCTAGCTGGCTGGACCCCATGCATGATCCACTAACATCCTCATTCTGAGGGATGAGATGAAAATGACAATAATTAAAGCAGCAAAGCTGATGGTCACAACTGCCCTGCTGGCACTGCTGTGACTTGCAAGTCATGGGTGTAGCCATGTGAAATGGAAAGCAGAAACCAGAGAACAAAAACATTTGCAGTGCCAAGATTTACTGATCCAGCAAATGTGGAAAAAACCCTAGGACCACTCAGCCTGATTTTTCACAAGAAACAGATGGCAAAAGAACTCGACAGAATTAGCATGAAAACACAGACAGACTACTGCAAATGGCACCAGCCTTTCTTGCACCAGAGCACATCTGTGGGAAGATGAGCAGTTCATCAATGACCTTATTTCAGATTTCCCNGGGTTCAGCATGTGGGGATCCTTGCAGTCCTAGGAGGGGTGTGGAGACCAATTTCTTTGCTTCTTTGGTTTCATTCCCCCATAAAATTGAGGAAAAAAATTAGCCTCAAAACACACAAACACACTTGTTAAAGCAGTTTATTATGGCAAGTGAAAAGTAATCCAACATTTACACTGCCATTTCTGCAGATACTTCAGGAAGAATAGTCAATGTACATATGTAGTGTGGTTCTTGAAAGTTTTGATTTCTATGAATTAAAAATTATATTAATATATGAGATAAAAGCATCTTAGTTTTKTTCAGCTAGCTGGCTGGACCACATGCATGATCCACTAACATCCTCATTCCAAGGGATGAGATGAAAATGACAATAATTAAAGCAGCAAACCTGATGGTCACAACTGCCCTGCTGGCACTGCTGTGACTTGCAAGTCAAGGGTGTAGCCATGTGAAATGGAAAGTACCAGAGAATAACAACATTTGCAGTGCCAAGATTTACTGTTCCAGCAACTGTGGAAAAAAGCCCTCAGACCAGTCAGCCTGATTTTTCACAAGAACCAGATGGCAAAAGAACTCGAAAAAAGAAATTAGCAAACGGCAAAAGAATTAGCATAAAAACTCAGATAGGCTGCTGCAAATGGCACCAGCCTTTCTTGAACCAGAGCACATGTGTGGGAAGATGAGCAGTTCATCAATGACCTTACTTCAGATTTCCCAGCAGAGCAGTGTCATTTCAGAGAAATTCATCTACATAAAAAGGACCAGTTTTGTTCCAAAGGCTGAAACAAAACATCTCTGAAGAAATTCTCTAAGAAAAAAAAATTGGGTTTTTTTTTCACCCAATACCAGAGGAATTTCAACCTCTACAACCATATCACAACCATATCACATAATAATTTCAAGCAACATATATTGACAAGGGAAAAGTGCAAAATGCTGGGTTTAGATCATATTCAATTGCAATAAAAATGATTCTTTATATGGACGGGGTCATAACATTAGAGTTTCAATTTCTTGTGAAAAATATAAAGTTCACTYAATTTGTTATTTCTGATCATGTCAATGCATCTGCTGAGCTAGGTGAGAATGAAAAGTGACAGCAAGAATTGTTCTGCATTGGTTGTGTTCGATGTTAAATGCTTAAGGTGAGGTGTCCAAGTGTCATTTATGGAAACTTAAACTGTGTTTGGATTATTAAATCAAAAAGGCAGAAAGGCTCAAATGTTATCCACTGCAAAGAGAGGAATTGCAAAGTTTCACAGGGCACAACATCAGGCTCTTCACTCCATTACCTAGAAACATTCACTAGTACAATATATAATGAAATTTAGCAGTTGTCCAATACAATTTCTCTAAAACCAGTTAAATGCTAGATGTGTGAAGGATACCTTTTAAAAGTCAGCAAGGTTTTAAAGGTTGTTCAAAACTTTCAGAAGACTGACAAAAAGATTGACTTTTTCTCCAAGAGTTTTGTCTTGAAATGTAATGAAGAGATGGGATCCAACTGCTSCCACAGATTTTGAGTTCAGCTACAGCATCCCTTGAGGTGTCTGTGGGGAAGATGCCAGTTTAGGATAATATTCAAAACATTATAATTTACAGCTTGTATTTCTATTGCAGTTTTCTTCATAATTTCCCCCTCTTTTAAGACACATTTTTCTTTTTCCTGTCTTTTCCTAAAAGTGCTTCTGTTTTTATGGATGCCCATTGATTTTAGGTGACATCATTCATCAAAATTTTGATTTGGCAGGTCAATGTAACATTAGATAAAAAAAACAAAACAGGGCTGTTAAAACATTTTGATTACTCTTTACATCARAAAACACAATGATCAATGACTGGTAAATACTATTGCTGGTTATAGAACATATTTATAGATCTTTATCTGGATCATGAAATACCTCCACTTTAATACCAAATAGCTCAAAAAAAAAAAACCCAGAACATTTTTCGTTTGGGGAAGAAAGAATATGATGTATAGAAGGAAAAAAGAACAGATGGAAATAAATTTTATTAACTTATTAAAACATCAAAGCATTCTTTCCCAAGTTTTCCCCATCAGACAAGCTGTTTCCAACCTGACTTTAAAGAAAAGAAATCCAGAGTATTTAAAAAAGTCTGAGTGCCAATGCTCATGTCACAGATCATGTCAGCCAGCATAAAGCTTTATTCCAGAATACTTCTTTACTTTTCTCTCCAGCTCCAAGGAAGAATGAATAAAGACATACTGATTGTGATTTTCTTATACCAGTGATAAATATCATTAAATAAAATTTTGTGAGTGGTTTTTCATATACAAGGAAAAAAAATGGTGCATGAAGAGCTGAACAACTGAAGCATTCAAAAACATTCTGTGAGCTGAGATCTCTTTCACAAGGAAAAAACTATTTTTGTGATATGTATGGATCACTTCAATGGAGTTAACACATAAGATACTTGGATTTAATAGCAAATTCAAGCCTGTGCCTTGTTTTTTTTTAATGTCTTTAATATTGAAACATCAGTGCAGTGTGCAGTAATTTGAGACAAGGCTAGCTATATTGCAAACATGTGAGTCAAATTATGAATTTGTTAATAGAGGCATTACAGGGATGTGTGTTGATGTGGAAGCTGTAGCTATGTCCTATCACATTATCCATTTTCTAAAGAACATAATTTCATTTTACACCTTGTTAATTATAGAAATGGATTTGAATAAGTTGCTTACAGCAGCTTACAGCAATGAGAACATAATTTCATATTCAATGTTTATGTATTGTCGCTGATCTGAAAGCTGTTTAAAAAAAAAAAAMAAAAMWAAAMAAAAATATGTATTTTAATTTTCCCCAGACTTTCGAAATGTAGAGAAAATGCAATGCATAATAACAATACTATATAAATACTATATATCCCAGCCATTTTTAGGAGTAATCTGCACACATGAATGACGTCAAGTGCAGTTGTGTTTTGCAGATAAGGAATCTACTAGAAAATAAATTGAGATTAATAGGTAATTTCTTAAAGACTGCCCAAATAACTCATTCTTAAGAGTGCCACCAGGCTTAAAGCTCATTAAATATCTCTTACTATGTTGTGTTCTTGTAAGCTCCTCAATTTAGAGAGATTAGAATGTATTAAGCCAAAAGTGTGAAAATAGAACATCAGCATCCTACTTCTGTCAGGAAGAAAAATATCAGTGGACTCTTATATTTCCATTTTTTTTCCTTTGGAGAAAAATCTTTAGATTTGAAGTTTCCTGCTACTTATGTTAGACATATCCTCTTTTTCTTTCTCAAAACAGTATAAAGCCACTTTTTATGAAATGGGAAAAGTTAAGTCTGATAACAAATCACTTAATTAGGGCCATGTAATGAGCTTCCCTTGAGAGAGCCCAGTAAAAGCAGCATGTTCTCAGTAATTAGYCACTGTAACAGTGAGAGGAGAATAAAAGACAGAAAATCACTAAAATCTTGGTAGCAATGCAGTCTACTTTTCTTCTTCTAGTCCAGTTAATGAATGCCACAACAGTATGGATTTAATACTTCAAAATGGATTTCATATCCTATCCATAAAGAAATAGGGAAGCTGAACTCTGTGAAAACAAATGAATAGGCAAAAAATAAGTTCCTTCTTGAACTTTTCAGTAAAATCACAGCCATTTGCAGAGGAGCCATCACGTCCCTTAAAGGTTCCTTACTGCTTGAGCTTTCCTTTTTCCMTTTGCAAATTATTTTTGTAAAAGGATTCAGATACTCCTCCAGCTTGTTAAGGTACAGATCACCTTTTCATATGAGGTGAAGAGTCTTTGATATGTTTTTTCTTGGCTGTAAATTCTACACTGTGTCTCCATTTCAGACTGCCTAGAATCCCTTCAGCACCCCATATGTTCATCCTTTTTAAAAGTATCCTGYTCTTCACAGTTTCAGTAAATTTGAGATGCCAACAATGACATAAACAAAAACCTAATGTACATGTCCCCTTGATAAGTATAATTGCTAGAAGTTAATCTTCTGAGTCAAAACATATTCATGTGTGCATAGGTGGGTGTGTAAAATGAACACACACATAGATGTGAAAAATATGTATAAAACATTGAAAAAATAAAAATCCCTTCTATTCTTTATCCACTGGGRGAGGAGAGGAGGAAAGACACTGTCAATAGGTGTAGCCAAAAGAAAAGAAATCAGAACAAAACATCACTGCATTTAGTTTGGTACAGTCAACCCATATGGCAGTAAAATGAGCCTGTAATTATTAGTGTTCATTACAGCTGGATACCTGAGGGTTTCTCTGTTTTTTTTCAAGAGATCCCTGGCTTGATTAAAAAAAACAAACAAACAAACAAAAAAAACCAAACAAAAAAACAACAAACAAAAAAAAAACCAAAAAAAACCAAAAAAAACCCACAAAAACCCCCCACAACCAAAGTCAGAAACAACCATAAAAAGAGTTTTCTTCCTGTAAGATAAAAAATCATACATCAATATTTTCTCTTTACTGAGGCATATTATAAACCAATTCACCTTCTACTTTACCTGGAATTTACAAAATTAACTCTTCTAGGCATTTTGGATGGCTAGACGCAATTTTCTAGCATAATATCCAAACATTTTGAAGCATTACATTCTGCTCAAATAATTAATCTTTTCAAGAGATGAAGTAGAAGAAAATGACGTGGTGCTGGACTGGTGATTCATGGTCAGTTCAAGACACACCAGCAGGATCCCAGGCTGTAATCTGAAGATTGAAGAGAACAACTCTTTAAGAAACACTTATTCTCAAGCCTCCTGCATTCTCTCCAGCTGTTAAGCACTCCCACTTCCAGCTTACAAATTGTAGGAAATCATTATGATAATGGTGTCCAACTGCTAGTTAGACTCAGATATAAAATGGCTGACAAGATAATACACCATTAAAATTCATAGAATTGGCAAGATATTAAATTAGCACATTTCCACTCTCATTCACAAAGCTGCAATAAAAGTTAAAACTCGTTATTTGGAATTATTTTAATTGTTAAATCCAGTCTTATTCATATCACACTCTCAGTAGGTTTTTATTTCAGAAATGGATTTCATTGTGAATTATATGATGCAGGAAGGGAATAAATATGGCACCTCTCCAGGTATAAATTGACAATTCAGCATTCAGTACACTGAGGGAGAAATGAAAACAGAAATGATGTGTAATGATCTTGTCAGACAACTGAGGTGTTAAATGAACAGAATTCTTCATATTGATTTTTCATTCTTCCTTCCCCCATTTTAACTGCATCAAATTCAGGGAACACTGTTCCTCAGCTTCCACAAGAGTTTAGAGGCACAAAATTTCATAGGAACCGAGCAGTCCAAGGGACTCAGGAATTGACCAGTGCCAGGGAGAATAACTCATATTAATTGGTCTCAGCTCTTTCTGTATCCCAGGCAAAAGAGACACTTCAAAGCAGGCCAGCTCAGAGTGGAAGGAGTTATAAGCTGGATGAGTGACCCAGGAGCATGGAAATTATATCAATGTAATTACCAACAAACTTTAGAGACAACATAAGCTTGTGGCTGTCTAGAGCATCATTCCATTCTAGGCCCATAACAACCTTGAAACACAACCCTACCCTGGTCATTTGCCAGTCCTTTCCCTACGTGATGTGATGCAATCGAAAGAGAAGGGGCATAACACATTGCATCAATAAAGCTATTGGGTTACATACAATATTTATGATTTTGAGTTGCACACACAG
>NW_026624674.1:23557-25065 GCF_030028575.1 Malurus melanocephalus | reverse complement strand
ATGTGTTGATAAGCCAGTTCCAAAGGTTTTCCTTTATTCTTAAAGGTCTGTGAGGGAATTTATTAGTGGTGATTCTGTGCCAGAGGGCTGCCTGTCTGTGTAACACACACCAACAATTAATGAGTTTCTCAGTACAGTGTTCCAGTGAATCCAGTTGGGAACAGCCCATGTCTACACCTGAGACTGAGATTCTGACCCTGACTGCAAGGATCAGAAGATAAAGTGTCTGTGTCAAACCAGAAAAGCTTGAAAAGATTTTCAAAGCAGGGGCAAATGCTCTAAGATTAGACATCTCTGAGGAAGGGACAGTAGGGTGGCAAAATGGCAATAGAGCTGTCACAGAACAGGGCCCTGACTGTGCCACAGCAGATCAGATAAATGCCCCAGGAACCTCTGTCCACAACTATTTAAAGAACAGTCTATAGCTCCCACAGAGGAAAGAAAGGAATCTGGCTGTAAGAAGTCAAAGAAATAAAATAATGAGAATTTTAGTTATGTGACTGATGCAATGCACTGCCATTTCCTCTTAATTTGCTGATTCTCCACGTAGAGCAGACTCAACAGTTCTCTGGCTCTGGCAGGTGCCACTCAAGAATGAAGAAGAAAGTTTCCTCCCCCCACCATACCTAGTTGGTGCCAGTTTTAAATGTTCTATGTCAGCCTCTGATAAGAAACTCAAAATTTGAGCAAACACCATCATAATTTCATTCTGTGGAGCTCTACTGAAATGTTATCAGTACAAAGTGCTTTTCCCTTMAATTCAAACTTCAGTGACTGAATCTCTCAAGGTCCCAGCTCTCATTCTCTGGTGCTTTGATGTCTGTCTTTAGTGAGACCCAAATTGCTCAGCATCTCTTCCAGGACAGGCTTTTCTGCCTCCCCTCATACTTTCCTCTATCTTATTCACAAAAAAATTCCCTTTTTTTTCATCTGTTTTTCATAGTCTCAGAGTGATCTTTCTGCCTGAGAGAAGGCAAAATCTCTCATCAGAGAGTTATGGACACTGAAACACAAATGTCATACAAGCCTTAGCATCAGAAAAGTGATGCATTATCCAAACCCACAGTCAGCTTTTCAAGTACAGTTAATTTTAATGTTCCTCTAAAGACATGTGACATGGCTCCTAACTCCACAAATTGAATTTCCAGCATGTTCAGGAATTAACACGTTTTCTGACTGACTGCTGTTCATGAGTCTTTTCTAGTTTGGCTGGAGTTTAGGGGCAATAATTAATAGATTTCCTGACTGATCAATTTAATGGTTTTAATTGAAGGAGAAGATGAAGCTCAGGCATGAGTAATCATGGATAGCACCTTAAAGCACAGTTATGTAAGGGAGGGAGTCATCTGAAAAAAGCATATAAAGGCAAGGAATAAGCAGAGTATTCTGGTGATAATTTATGGAATGTAAAAGAGTTTGGCATTTTTGACAGCAAGACAGACTAGAAGACTGACCTTGGAGGATAACAGTGTGAAAGAGAGACTGAACAGACATAGAAGAGCTGGAGT
>NW_026624674.1:19965-22197 GCF_030028575.1 Malurus melanocephalus | reverse complement strand
GAAGGAGCCCTCTGAGTTTTTGGCAAAATGCATGTATCCTTCTCAGCTCCACAATTTCTCCCTTGGCTCCTGGCTGCCCTTTAAGGAGGTTTCTCCCCTGGCCCTGCAGAAGGGGTGAGGAAAGGGTTCAGTGCCCCACCAGGGCAGGAGAGCCAGAAGCTGTTTCAGCTGACACGAGCAGTGATGGGTCAGGATGAAGGGTGGCAATCCCAGAGTAGGATCAGGACTAGAGAGAGTGACCAGGGCCAGGCACAGAGCAGTAAAGAAAAGCACTAAAAGGTCAAGCCAGCAGGTCTGGATCACAATAAGAGCTTTGTCCCTGCACATCTGCTTACACAGCTGTGATGTGGCACAGGCAGGGACCTGCCTCAGGTTAAGAACAGATTCAAGGTCTAGGATTCCTAAAGGCATAAAAGAAAAATCAGGAAAGAAATTTCAGTTTTCTTTGCACAGATAAAAAGGGTTCTTACTTAAAATCTTAGTAATAAAGTTACTTTTGTGCACATTTCCTAAAATAAATATTTTACTCTAAATATAGGCAAATTTTAAGAGACAGCAAGCTTCACAGACTTAAGCTACTGGAATAAAAGAGGAGCTATAGTCATCTCCATAGGTGCTGAATAAAGACAATACCCCTGCAGAGATTCAGCTGATCCAGTCTCAACCAGGCTCTAACAGAGGTTCAGGGGAGGGTCTAATAACTGGGAGGAAGTGAAAATGATGCTGAAGGGTTTGAGTCCTGAGGAGCATGGCCAGCCAAATCCCTACAAAGTTAGTTGAAAGATTTCTATGCCTCATCTTTATTAGGTCACAACTGCAGCTCCGTTCCTGTTTCACAGGTACCAGTAATTTATGGGGATGCAGTGAACAGAAATGGCAGAGCACTGCTCAGAAGCTCTGCCAGCTGAATTACTTCCACTCTCATTTCTGAAAGCAGTAAAAAAAAAAAAAAAAAAAAAAAAAAAAAACTCTGTAGAAGCACTGCAATGCTTCATGTTTTGCCAATGGGTCTAAAGGAGAGGGAGAATATGCAAATTATTTGTTATCTCTGGAGCTGAAATAAAGTTTTTTCAATTAGACAAAGGTGCCAACTAAGGACCCTACTCATTATGATAAAATCCCTAAAATGTGATCCCAACTATGTTAAAATATCTTTTTAATTTAGCTTTGCGTACACTGTGAAGAACAAGTCATTGAATTAATACCAAGATTCGGCTGTTTGCTTGCAATTGATTTCTGCCCTGATGAATGCCTCTGCATTTTAGTGGTTTGTAGCAAAAAATAATTTCTACCATTCAATTTTCTTACAGTGGTCTATGCAAGAATGCATGGTTGTACTTTCAGAATTACTTTCTAACAGACAGCTTTTGTGCTGAATTTTCAAAAACTTGTCTTTACTGATGCAGACACAGCACCCCTGTCTGATGGCAATTATCAGCCTTCTCAGAGCTGCTGAAGCCCTGAAGACTAAACAGTGAGTTAAGTCTTTTAAGACCTTCCATTTGTATTTCCAGAAGGTTGGTTTTAAAAGCTGACATGAGAATCATAACCCTACAAGGAAAATAAACATTCAATTTCTTTGCAATTAAAAGCAATGGGAAATTATTTGGGAACCACAGATTGCAATGGGAAAACACTCAGGATACTTCTCCCTCTTATCTTTTTCCAAGAGACATTTGTTATTTGTGCACTGCAAGGTGGAAAACCTTGTTTTTGCTGCAGTCTGGATAGAAGGGGACCACTCACACACCCCCAGCAGTCCTGTCTGAACCACACTCATGGGGACACCAATCCTGCAGGGCCATGAGGGTTCTTGGGCTCTGTGTTTCTGTGAAGAGGATCCTGAGGAGCTGAAGGAAATGGAGGTTGGTCACCATGTCCAAGTGCAGCTCCTTTGTCCTCCTCAGCTGAATACACGCCCATGAGAACTTTTCCATTCACACTGAAGTGTTTGCAAGTTGTGGTTTTGATTCACTGGGCTGTAAATCAACCCTGCTGTGATTTTAGACCCTTTTTTAGCTCTCATGCAATTAGAATGGCTCATTAGAATAGAGATCAGGTACTCCAGCAAGATTTAACAGCATAAAAACTAGGAAGTCCCAACACTACATGGACATCAGCTTTCAATCTCTGAGTATTAAATTAAGAAGTCTTTACTATGTACAATCAGTTTGAATTCCTTATCTTATTCAATTTTAAGGGTTTTCACACTCAAAAATATGTTAATGCTTT
>NW_026624674.1:17186-18891 GCF_030028575.1 Malurus melanocephalus | reverse complement strand
AACTAGAATAAAATAATAACTATTTTTATTAATATGTGTATTTCATCACCACTGTGGTGCTGATGCATGCAAAGATGTTTTAACTGCTTTGTTATAATTTTTCAGTGATATCATCTGACCTTCCCAGATTATGTGGTCCTGGGTAATAAAGCAGGTGGTGCCTGGCACAACAAATAACCTCAGTGCACACTTTTAGCATGACTCTCATCTCCATTTCAGGCTGAAGCAATTTGACAGTGCCTGGTCACTAAAGGTCATGAAATTCATGTGCAGATCTCAAGATGAGCATGAAGGCAGGCCAGCAGGAAACAGACATTTAATAGCCAATAAAAACAGGCAAAAGAAACCTGGAAAACCAGGAACCTGCTCTTGTGCCTCTTTGTGTAGTTCACATCTGGGAAATTTTGGCTGTGACAACAGATGCTTTTTCTGTGTTACATGGAAACCTGAATTCTCAGATACCCAAAGTTTATTTAACCACTTAAAATAAAGTTCTCAAAATGCAAGGTATTTACCCAGATGTAGAGGAACAGAATTTTTATTTCTAAGTGCTGCAGTGCCCTCAGGGAAATGAAGACAGATGCTGTCTTGTCTTGGTGCATTGCTTACACAGAAAGTGAATAACTACAATAGTATCAAAACATCATCTTTAAAACACTTGAAAAGCTGTGCAAAATTTAATTTTTTTTCTCCTCATCCACCTGAAAACCACATGTCCCAAATCCACAAAATTATTATCTTGCCTGTCAATTGAGAAAAAACAGATGAAACACATTCCCAGCACTTGCATTCATAAAGAAGGCCTCATGATCATGATGCATTTAGTTTCTGGGATCAGCAGGCAAATGAAATTGTTTGACTTTAATATCAGTCTCATGATTTTTTATTTTTTTTAATCAGCCTGAGTTGGCAAAAGTGCTGAAGGAAGCCAGAACCTGCAAGTTTTACCTCTATTAGTAAGTGCTTAGCACACAAGAAAAATGAAGCACACACTGGAAGATGCCCAATATTGTCTTTACTGTGTGTGAGGCCCTTCAGTAGGAACAAACTCAGATCCAAACCCCAGGCTGTGAAGAGAAGGATGGTTGTGGTTGTGTATGTGTTGGCTCTCAGCCCTGAGGATATATTTTATACTGTAATTGTCAATTGCATGGGAAGCACATAAGGGTAGCAGGCAAACAGCTGCTGTTCAACAGATGGTTGCTGTTTCAGAGACAAAACCCAAGCACAGCTGTATTTGGCAGCAGAGGAACTGGATTAACTCAGAGCAGAACTTTTGATTGTTCAAGAATTTGCAGAAAAGGATGTGCAGTCTGTGAGAGCTTTCTGCAAACAGTATGTTGAATTAAAGCAATGGGATTTTTGGAAAGGGCTGTGCCTTCCAACCCCACATTGACTTGAATCATACTCACCCCTGATGCTTACCTATCATTTCAGTTTGACTTTAACTGCATCAGAAAGTACCTTCTTAATTCCCAAAAATAAACCCAGACCAGACCAGCCTGCACAAGGCTGCAAATTTAAGTCTCTGCTCATGTAGGCACAGCACTTGCACATCAGCTTAAATCATGCAGTGCAATATATACATCAGCATATTACAAATGTACATGCCTAAAAGTTAAAAACTCATGCAGTTATGTTACTGAAGTGTGGGCCTACTAAATTAAAGAATTAGCCTCCAGAGATATGCATTCTGGAAGACGAT
>NW_026624674.1:13448-15744 GCF_030028575.1 Malurus melanocephalus | reverse complement strand
GTCATAGTGTAAAATTTTCTCAGGAGGCAAAGGAAAAGTTTTCCCCTCTGGAATACTTGGGCCAGAAAATTCTGCAGCAAAAGCAGCACCRGTGAAAATTAATTGATCTTGCAGAACTGTGCATTTCATCCCTTGGCATCTTATAAATGCCACCCTTGTAATATGATTAGAACAGGGGAATTCATAATCCTAACTTATTATGTTATTAAGAGAGCTGAACAGGGAATTTAGTACATCAGGTCTTACTCTGAGCTCACAGTTATTGAGCAGAACAAACAGTTTTAATTTCTCTGACGGTTTTGTATCGGCCTAATTACTAAAGCAATCTTTTAGCCTTCCCAGCTGCACCAGAGCTCTCAGGCAGCTTGGGACTGGTGTTCTCCAGCTCCTCCAAACCGAAAGTAAGACCCAGTAACTCTTTGAAAAAATGCCAGTGATAGTCTGAAGACTCCATTTCGGTTGGAAGCTGGATCAGAAAATAGGCTGGATTCAATACATGGGATTATGTACTGTCCAGGCACAGAGTTTACCTCTAATCACAGGAAAACAGTTGAGCTTGTCAGGGTGTGAAGCAAGCACTACAAACTGTCTACAGCAGCCAAACCAAACAGATAAATAGGAAAATTCAACTCATTTATGCTTAAATGCAATTTAGTCTCACCTCTGTGCAGTGATATTTGCAGGAGTATAGAAATCAGGGTTTAAATCCATAGAGGCATTTTGTTCTTTCTACTGGCAGATTAGTAAATTAACCCATATTCCATCAAGCATTTCAAGTTATCTGACTTCCCCAAAGTTCCTGGTCCCAGAGCTCTTGTGTGAATTTCTAATCTGGTGTGATTTATTGCCATAATGGTGCTGCCTTCCATGAAAGCAAAAAATTCCTTCTTCTTTGTAAATTGGTGCACATTTGTACAGCATTGCACTGCTCCTGTCTGGAAATGCTATGGCTGTATAGATTTTCCTATGCTTTTATCTATTGCTGAAAGAGTTTGCTGTTAAATGTCAGTATATATGAAAACTCAGCATCATCTCAGGACAGATCCCTGGCAGAGAATAACCCAGTTCCTCTACACACACCAAGACAAAGCCCTGATATCCTCACAGCCTTCTGGAAGAATTGCTGGAGGCCTCAGGCGAATCACTGAGAAAATATCCAGAGAGCTTAACAGCTATATTTGAACTGTCAGGAGTTTCAGCAAAACTGCACATATCCCTGCCTTCCTTTTCTATTCCTTTTGAAAAATCTCAGTAAAGTTCTCTTTTCCTTCTGCATTTTCTTACTGTTTTCCTTGGAAATAGAAATCTGGGGTTTGATCTTTTCTATGAGGGGGCATAAAACACAGATTCTCATGTTCAGGGTCCTGTAGCTTCACTGGAATTGGTAATTTTTTTGTTACAGAGACTTAGAAAATTAAGTGAGAAACCAAACAGATTGATTAAACTCCATCTACACTGGAACAGAGATTTGTGATGTTGAATGGAATTGGCACTGCATGACTGGTTTGAGAAATCTGAAGGGTTTAGGAGGATAACCCAGAATGCACAAACCCTCAAACCACCAAGGTGAGGGCTCCTCAAGGAGATAATTTGGGTAGTGTCCTGATGAGTGGTTTAATTCCTTTTGAGAGCAAAAAGGCATGAATATGCTTCATTTCCTGCCTGAATTTGCTAAGTTTCAACTGCTACTCATGGATTTTCCTGTAACTTTTTACCATTCCAGCAGCTCTGTAAACATATTCAAGGCTATCTAAGATTTTAGGCCTTTTTTTTTTTAACTCAGAGATAATTGACATGACAGCTACCATGTAGTCAAAAGGACATCTTCAAGTGTATCAAGGACAAGTATCTCACAGTTTGCTTTCGTAAATTCACAGTGCTGCATATTTAAAATGCCATAAGTAACACATATCATCGTCAATCCACCAAAGGTCTTTGCACAGCAGATCTGATTCTGGGCCCCAGGGATGTCATCAAGTTCTTTCCATCCATTTTTCATTCATGCTGCCTTATATAATCACAGGGCAAGGTGATCCAAATTTTGCTTAATCTTTGTAAATGGAAATGTAATAGTCAGATTAATAGAAAAGAGAGTCAATTTGCTGATCACAGAGGTTTTTCAGCACAATGAAAGACTGTAACAGAGGAGCAAAGAACCAGAATTCTGAAAGCCTTTGAAGTAATTCTGAACATATTAGACACATTAGATGACAAGATACTAATATTAGCATTGTTTAGATTGGAAGTCAATCAATGCAAAATCAAGTGGGTCCCAATTATTAATAATTTCTACACT
>NW_026624674.1:9969-12659 GCF_030028575.1 Malurus melanocephalus | reverse complement strand
TGCAAAATGCTCATGAGATAAGGATTTCCCTGTGTGGCTTTCAGCATCAGAATGATTCCATTCATTTCACAACTGTGAAATGTGCCAGCCCTCACAATGTGTTTACTGACTAATAATGTTGAAGTAGCCAAAAGCTGAAACCATTTCTGATGGAAATGTGCTCAGGAGCAATTCTCCCTTAGAGAAGTAAAGTTGTGACTTTGCATTGTAATGGTCCAGAGACCATCTCAAGGTATTACACAGAGACCTGAAAGCATCAGAAACAAATAAATATCTTCCAAGTACGTGAACAGCACAGATAATTGTGGAGGATGTGTTGTTGCTTAAGCTTTAGTTTACCTGTGACAACAGGACAGAAAAAAAAAGGAGCAGTGCCATAGAACCACCTCTCAGAGAAAGAATAATCAGCATCATAAAGTGGACTACAATCACCACTAAGCAGGAAGCAAGTGGAGTATTTTATTCTAATAATTCAAATTATAAATACCAATATTAAGGCCAGAAAATAATTCTGTTTTTTCCTAGTTTTTTGCTGTGCTGCAGCTGTTCTGTAATCCCACTACCCAATTTCCTGTGTTTTCACTGTAACATCTCTTAGAGCATTACAATCCCCAAGGTACCTTATTTCCTCAGCTGAGCTTTCTCAGAACTGACTCCTGCTGGAAACTGAATTTTACATAGCTTCCTGCACTGCTTGGGAAGCTAAAACTATAATTAACTTTGGTAATTAGAATTAGAATATTGCAATAACTCTCCTCCCAGAACAACATTTACCATGAAGTTATTAATCTTTGGAGCCTATTCTTGCATGAGCCAATTAATACATCGACAACATTGTGATGCTCCATAAATAGTCTTAAAAAATGAATCCCCAGAACACTGCAGTCTCAAGGATTAAGGAACAACAACCTGGGCATTGGGTTTAATAATGGCAGACACTGTGTTTGAAATTTTTATATGAATACTAATGAGTTAAGGCCCAGYTTCAGTACTCAGGGGTAATTAGGGGAAGAAGCTGGCAGTAAAGCTTTTACCTTTATTTCCTGCAGTCAGGTACTCCTGGGTCTCTGCAGGTTTCCAGGAGAGCAGATCCCGCTGTGTTTTCACCACTCATGGGTTTCCAGATGAGCAGCCCAGCGCTGTCTCCCATCAATTCCAAGGACAATCCTGCACTGCAGGGATGAGGAGAGGATGCTCAGAAAGCCCTTGGAACAGCCACGCTCTGCTGGCACTGCTGATTCTGCGGGGATCACACAGATATGCCTGGCTTAGTAGTTTCAAAATTTAAACTGGACTGGAATTTTGAGTCTGAGTCCATGTTTTCACAAAAATTTAAGGTTTTACCAGAGTTTTCAAGATTCAGAACAGGCAGATTTAGGCATATCCAGACAGCACCGTGTCCAGACTTCAAACATAATCCAGGTTGTTGCCACACTTCCAATCTGTGATGTCATTTTGTGTTTGATCATTTCTGTATTTTTTCCAGAAAAATTTTCCTTTCCCTCCCCAGAACGAAGTTGCCACAGGCAACAGGAAATAGAAAAGGGCTTCCTTTTTTTGGGCTACTTACACAAACTTGTCAGTTCTTCAACAAATAAATAAATAAATAAAGTCAGGTTAATAAAGAAAAAAAAAAAGAAATAAGGATGATCAAATACCCAGCAGTTAGTCAGTGCAAGTTAAGAAGAGATCTGGGTAGCATGGATCACATATTGTCACATTATGTGTCAGTAACCCTCTACCTCTTTCCCTTTTTAGCTGTACTCTGCATGAAATGTTAGAGGTGTCAGAGACTGCAGTGATCTTCTCGAGCATCCAAACAGCAACCTACAAACTTCTGTTTAGGCTTCAAGGTGGAAATGTCATCCAGATTTTGAGTGGGAGGTTTGAGAAACAGGAAAATAAATCCAATTTAAAGGCACCTTTAGCAGAAGCAGTACAGATTTTATCTGCATAGTCAAATCAGTTTTAGTTCTTCTGCATCTTCTCAGGAAAAAGTTTGAATTAATTTAACTAAGTTGATTGAAATTAGAGGAGTTGTAAAAATTAGTGGACCACCTTTATTCAGACAGGATAGATTTTCATACTAAATCCACTCTTTAAAGAGGAAAGCATAATATTAAAGGCCAAAGTTTCCTGCAGGGTTTGGAGAAATTCTGACATGAGACATGTCTTCAAAGGATTAAAACTTCACAGGACAAAGTACCCACGTGCAAAGTCCTGACAGCACAATGTTTTTCTTGAAAATGCATGTATCTGGAAATAAAACAGTTTTTTCTCCTGCATTCAAGAAAGGAAGCAGGATTTTTCAGGTTGATACTGATTTTCTAAGCTTCCTTTCATACCTAAAAATAATATATTGGGTAACGAAAAGAGAACTGGGGTATTTCAATTTACTAATTTTTCTATCAGGGTTTCATTTCCTTATCTGAATACTTACATATGGATACAAACACAAACACATCTGCATGTGTTGTGTTGCTTTTAAGTAACATTCTGATATTTTGATTTTGGGGGGCTTTACTCCTGTTAGTGACATGACAGTGCTAAAATCACCTTCAGGCAGTGTAGGATGTTGATTTTTAATTAAATTTAGGCTTCCCCTGCCATTACCCTCCTTACATATCTGTCATAAGTGATTGTCATTTTTAATAAAGCTTCTGGAATAAGTGGATGTATTGGCTTTCACT
>NW_026624674.1:6781-9117 GCF_030028575.1 Malurus melanocephalus | reverse complement strand
ATACCACATGAGAAAAATCTTCATTTCTAGTCCACACAGTTTGGAAGCTTTAGGAAATAATAGGAACATTCAGGGAATTCTGTTTTCAGAACATGTAACATTGCAAGCTAACAAACAAAGCAAAAGAAAACACAAAAAACCCAAACAAGGATCAAAACCAAACCAAACCAACCTCCCACACAATACCTGAGTTATAATGGACAGTTTGGGATATGTGGAATTACTCCTCATTTAATATTTTGTTGAATAGAGGTTTTCCTTGTCGAGCTTGTTGATATTGCTGCCTTAATTCCTGTTTTTTTTTCAGAAGTGCATGAACCCAGAGATTTTTCTTTAATATATTTAATGGTTTTTCAAGACCTGCATGTAGGATTGACATGGGCACAAGCTGTGTGCACAGCCTGTGGGAGTTGACAGCCTGACACTGAAAAAAGCTGTCAGATAGAGAGGCCTTTGAGATCCTTGGCCACAAAAATGGAAAACAAAGTGAAAGGAGAGAAAGCAAAAATAAGAACTTCCAAGATATTTCTTATGGAGATGCTTTATCTACTGTTAGTTTCTGTATCTGCTGTTTAAAATGACTTTCATTAAAGCTGCTAGTAAGAAATTCATGCTCAGCCTCTACTCCATTTTTCCAAAAATTGCACAGTTCAGTGACAGGCAGGGGGTTATCCAAGTCTGGAGCAGGAAACCAAACTGATTATTCACACTGTAGATACCTTCCAAAGATAAGCGTGGATGTTCCATTTCTTTAATTAACAGGAATTAATTATCTGTATCTTTCAGGCAGCTTGGCTGTCTCATCCTGAACTAAGGGCAAGGAAAGGAATAGGAAGGAACTACATCAAAATAAATATGTTCAAAAGGATGCAAATTCACTCTGATGTTCTCCTTATATGCCTTAACTACAAACACAGGCTGCAGAGTCTCTGTAAAGACTCAAACTCTTGGGTCTTTTTGAATGCGATTTTTTAATCCCTGTCAGGAGATGACTTGCAAAGAATCACAGCTGAAATTCTGCAGAAAGGCTGCTGCAAAGCCACAGCTACTGCTTTGCTCTCCCATTTTCAGTTGTGAATAACCTGACCTGTGGAAAGATTTGCTTTTGCAGAAAAGCTTTGGGCAAAGGCTCACACAACCTAAATCCATGGGCAGTGTTGTCCAGGTCAGAGCAGGGCTCTGTGCTGCCCCTCTGGGCTGATTTCAGTGATTCTGGCACAGAGCTGTGTCTCTGCTGGGGGAGAATGAAAATAATATTTTAAAAAGAGACTGCCTGAAGGCCGAGTTCTCCTCACATGTTCTGCCTGTTCTCCCTTCCTGCACACAGGAGCAGACTTGGATTTGTCCCTGGCCTTTCCCTGTGGCTGAAGTGCCACTGTTAGACCACAGCCTGGAGACAGGATGGAGACAGCATCTTTGAGCGTGTGAGGGGATTTGAAAGGCAGAAACCACAGGAAAATGGTTGTGCAGGAACAGAAACCACCAGAAGAGATTAAAATAAAGCTGATGAAGGCCAGGAGCTTCTGAGAAATCTGCTTAGGATCATTAAAGGTCTGTATTCCTACATGGAAAAATGTAAAACGCTATTCCTTAAAATACCAAGCAGAAATAGCAGCATCAGATTCCTCTCTGGCAGAATGCTGCTGAGATGCTACATAGAAATAACAGGTAAAACAGCTCCCTGAAAGCAGGAGCATCACTAGCCAGAGCATAAATTCCCCTGGGATCAATACCCCACCTGGCAGATCAGGGTCATTTGCCCATAAATTCATAAGGAACATACATTATCCAAGTTTTTTGGACTCAAGGGAATAAATATTCTGATGATGTGTGGACAATCAGTCGAAAACTGGGATAATTTTCCCATTCCTGCAAGATATTCCAGTAATGTAAAACCAGATTCAAAGCACAGGAATACTGATACTCATCCTCATTTATAAGAAATACGTGTACATATACAAGATTATACATACATTTATATATGTCTATATATACCTATAGAGATGCTAACACTTACTTGCACAAACACACCCATGTTAAAACATGAACACAAATCTTACATCGTTGTCATTTAGAACTGAGTTCCAGAAACATTTGCACAACACTCTCAGGCAGTTGTGGTTTTTGGGATGTCCTG
Organism: Malurus melanocephalus; assembly: GCF_030028575.1. NCBI lineage: Eukaryota > Metazoa > Chordata > Aves > Passeriformes > Maluridae > Malurus > Malurus melanocephalus. Next base: position 6,980 of record NW_026624674.1, on the reverse strand, counting down.
CACAGGGCCAGGAGTTGGATTTGATGATCCTCGTGGGTTCCTTCCAACCACAGTACTTTCTATGATTCTATGATTCATTTTGCAACATGGCAGAGATTTTACCAAGAGGGTTTTTTTTTTGGTTTTTTTTTTTAATAGAAATGTGACTTTGTGATAAATAGCAACAACAAAAACACCTCAACTATTTAACAAGCTCTAA